>NC_033623.1:15230954-15264718 GCF_001540865.1 Ananas comosus | reverse complement strand
TCTCTCTCTCTCTCTCTCTCTATATATATATATATATATATATATATATATATATATATATATATATATATATATATATATATATAGAACTAGGCTGGAATACTATCAATAGCACCAAACTATTGGTGCTATTGATTTTTTAGCCCTTAGATTGAGAAATGGGTGATTAGGATGATGTGGACCTCCTAGGGTTGAGTGAATGGTTGGTTGAATAGTATAATCTAACGGATAAAAATAATCAGAGAGTTAAATCTAACGGTAGAAAACTCGATAGCACCAAATCTTTAGTGCTATCGATAGTACCCTAGCTAGACTCTCTGTATATATATATAGAGCTAGGCTGGTATACTATTGGTAGCACGGAGGCCTCCGTGCAACCAAGTTGTTTTCAATGATGCGGCTTCCAAATCGACGATCGATTCCGTTAGACTTGATTTATACTATTGAAAAATATTTGAAAACTAAATTTTATAATTTTTCGATATCATTTGGCTAGTGATGAAAAGGTCTCAAAATTGATAATTTTAATGGTAGATTTGATGCATTTGTGAATTTAACGGTTTAAAACAATCCAAATTTGATGAAATTTTTATAGAATTTTTTTTTTCACTATTTAGAGTAAAATCAATATCTCTGATTTTAAATTCAAGTTTTTTATCATCATTTTTTAGGAGATTTTTATTTTCAGCCGTTTATTTTTAGACTATTCGTTTGATAAGTAAATGATGCCAAAAATTTATAAAATTTAGTTTTCAAATACTTTTAATACTATAGATCAAGTCTAACGGAGCCGATCGTCGAATTGGAAGCCGCATCATCGAAAACAACTTAATAGCACGGAGGCTTCTGTACTACCGAATTAGAAGCTACAATATATGTATGTATGTATGTATGTATGCATGCATGTATTGGAAGCCGCATCGTGGAATTGGAAGCCGCAATATATGTATGTATGTATGTATGTATGTATGTATTGTGACATGGGCATTTACTTCTTTGAGCTCATCCGGGGGACTTGGCTTGTCGTCATAGTGCCACTACGAGTCTACGACCTGTCTACTCCACAGTCGCTCTACTTAAAAAATCATTCATCGGCAAAAAAAAAAAAAAAAAAAAAAAAAGTACCAAAGCTTTTGTTACAGTGTGAAGTTCAAATAAAATTTCAAAACCCAAAATAAAAGATGCTCAAATTACTTAGAAAACACTAATAAAACATCGCTTTTACAGACGCTCAGCGTGGGCCAACGACATGCGGGTTCTAATGTGCCCATTTTGATCACGTGTATCTATTTAATTACTTCGGACTAGGGTTTAGAATTATAAATATGTATATAATTCTAGAAGCATTTAGTTAATTCGAGGTTGAACAGCTGTTAAACATCTAATTATAATAAGCTTATGAGTCATTCTGCTTGGATAGCACGCGATCAAAACAACCTGCTTGCTGTGCATTTAGTCAGATATTTTATTTGTTAGAGGATAAGCACAAGATCAAACACCTTGTTTTTTTTTTTTTTTTAATCACGATTATTAAGAATGAGACCATCACTTTTTTTTATAATATCTAATTTAGTATTGTAAAGTGACTTTTTCGGAAAAAACAAGATTTGTTATCTCGACTGCTAGTTTTTCAGTAGGTGTTGGTCATTGTAAAAAATATTTTGTTAATGGTATTTATGATAGGATGGTCGGTTGGAGAAATAGACTTTAAGATTTAATTTAGTTTCACTTTGTTTAATTCCTTGAACTTTAGTTATTGTGTGACCATCCTAATAGCAAAATTGTTGCAAGACCAGGGAGTTACAATTTTTTCTGTGAATTTTCTTTCTCTTTTTTTTTGCTTTTTCCCCTACTGATTAGTTCGTCGAATTGATAAAAGGCTACTTACTAAATTAGTGGGCTCCACTCCGAGTATACTACGGTAACCTCTTTGAGGAACTTTGCTGACTCGATGAGCCTAATAGCAAAATTGTTGCATACGGTAAAGTTACTGTTTTTCTGTGGATTTTCTTTTTTCTTTTTTTTTTTTTTTTCCGATAGGTTTGATGAATTCACAAAAAGATTATTAAATTAAAGAGCTCCACTTTGAGTGTACTGTGGGAACATTTTTTAGAAACTTTGCTGACTCGGTAAGTCTAAGGACTCCACTCCAAGTATACTATGGGGACCTCTTTGAGAAACTTTGCTGACTCGGCGAGCCTAATAGCAAAATTGTTGCATACCATAAAGTTACTTTTCTTTTCTGTGGATTTTCTTTTTTTTCCGACTGATAGGCTTAATGAATTCACAAAAAGATTATTGAATTAGAGGGCTCCACTTTGAGTGTGCTGCGGGAATATTTTTGAAAAACTTTGCTGACTCGGCAAGTCTAGGGCTCCACGCTGAGTATACTGCAGCGACTTTTTTGAGAAACTTTGCTGACTCGACGAGCCTAATAGCAAAATTGTTGCAGCACCATAAAATTACTTCTTTTCTGTGGATTTTCTTTTTTTCTAGCTGATAGGCTTGTCAAATTTACAAAAAGACTACTAAATTAGAGGGCTCCAATTCAAGTGTACTGCAAGAATATTTTTGAGAAACTTCGCTGACTCGGCGAGTCTATTTAGCTCACTAAATCTATAAATATAACACAACGTTTTTTTTTTTGCAGTCAGCAAGTTGAATCTTTTTAGAAAAGTAAAAAGAATATTGAGAATTGACGGTAGAATTTCCCTTCCCAAATTATACACGATCAATTGCATCTTCACTTGTTCCAGAAACATCTTAGTTATTCTAGAATACCCAAGCTTGTCCAAAACAAGCATCTTCTTCGAGAATTTATTGTGTTTAGAATAATAATAAGTTATTTTCATCATTGCTGTGAAGTGTAGCGGAGAGTGACAACAACAAGGCCACATTGATCACACGGGGATAGAGTGTATAATCCTCACATTTATCATATGTTCTCAGTAGTTAAGCATGATATATATATATATATATATATTTGGTGTTTTTTTGGTCAGCATGTTAGTTATGTTTAGTTTGATTTCTCATGAGTCTTCATTTATTTAAAAAAAAAAAAAAATCTTTAAGAAAGACAACCTTCATCAAAGAATTAAAGAAGACATGCTACATTGCAACCACGCCAGAGCCTTTTCACCACCACACCAAAATCCTAAAACTACACTGCGACAAGTAAAGCATGACACTCTCTCTCTTTCTCTCTCTCTCTCTCTCTCTCTCTCTCTCTCGTGCGCACTTTTGCCCCTAAACTATCTACTATTTACTCCAAACTTTTCCAAATTCTTGAGACCACTAATTCCACTTCTAATGCATACTACCCCGAATTTTGATATGCGACTGTACAAAATATATAAAATTTTGATTAATTTAAAGATGCATTCCAAAATATGATTTTGCCTCAGCAAATCAAATATATCAAGAGTCCGCGGAAGATCCTTTGAGGGGGGAGTGTGGGGCCCAACACATTTCCCTAATTCTTACTCTAACAAACTTGCGCTGGATTAACCAACCAATAATTGCCCGACACGTGTGAGTTGCATCCCAGCTGGGAATTCGACCGGCCTAGCCCCGAAGCCCAAACCGGTATGGGCCTGAACCGGGACGGTGACTTGAACCGGAATCTCGGCCGAATTGGGAGCCACAGCTGGAGCAGGGAACATGGCCATGGACGCCGCCGCCGCTTCCCCTCTCTTCCGCCTCTTCGGCGGCGACGAGGGCGATCGGGGCGAGGAGATCGCGGAGGAGGAGGAGGACGACGACGACGACGACGACGAGGTCGACGAAGAGGGCTCGGGCGAGGAGCGCTTCGACGACGACGGCGAAGCGGGCGCGGGCGCGGGCTCGGACGCGTGCGACCCGATCCGGAGCGGGAAATTGAGGAGCGCGCGGGAGCCGCGCATCCGGTACGCGGCGCGGTCGTAGGCGAGCGCGGCGTCCTCGGCGGTCTCGAAGGTCCCGAGCCAAACCCTAGCCCCGTTCTTCGCCGGGTCCCTGATCTCCGCCGCGAACTTCCCCCACGGCCGCTGCCGCACCCCTCTGTAGTGCTTCCCCTTCGCCGCCGCCGCCCGCGGCTGCGTCGGAGTCTGAGGCATCGGCGCCGGCGTCGGAGTCGGCGTCGGCGCCGCGTCCGCCGCCGTTGCCGCCGCCGGGAGCGGATCGGGGTTGGGGGGCCCGTCGGGGAGCCAGCCCTGGGAGATGGCGTCGCGGAGGGCGCCGAGGACGACCATGTCGTCGGAGTCGTCGACGCGGAAGGGGAGCTCGCCCCACTGCGCGGCGACGAGGCTCCCGAAGCTCGAGCTCCGGCAATACACGGGGCCTCCGCCTCCGCCCTGCGGTGGTAAGCTCATCACCGCGGCGGAGGGCATCTCGAGGTCGTCGAGGAGGAGGTGGCGGATGGACTCCAGGTGGAGGTCGAGGTCCCCGGCGGAATGGCCCGTCATTTGGGACATGGTGCCGTCACCGCCGGTGGGAGCTAGTTTCTTTCTTTCTTCCTTTTTTTCGTTTTGTTTCGGAGGAGTTGGGTTAGATGCGGTGGTGAAAGTGGAAATTGGGGTTGGAAAGGGTGGGTGTGAGGAAACGGTTTTATATATCCGAGAAATGTTGGGGGTGGGACCGTGGGAGGTCGAATTCGGGCAACTCGTGCTTCCGTGAATTTTCCTCGTTTACGAGCACGTGATGAAATGCCCAATTTTCTTTCTTTTTAATATATTTTTTTATTCGTTTTTTTTAAAATATTATATATTTTTTTTTGTTTTGTTGTTCGAACTTTGAAGGTCAGGTAATAATAATAATAATAATAAATTAATTTTCTTTGTAACTGTGGAAGCGTCGGCAAGGAGAGCCCTCTACTTAGGCATTGTTTATCACATATATATTAACTTAGACCATCAGATATTCTATTTTTATCTTTATCTCATCATCACTACAATACGTGAGTGCAGTTACAGATGGCCAAATATATTATTATTATTATTATTATTATTATATCATATAAATTTTTTTAATGCGGCATATGAGTTTGACAGTACAGTAATAATGTTATAGAAATCCGTGCTTTTAAGGCTAGAGATGTTTTCTGATTAAAACACATATTTTTGAACACTCTTTTAATGGGAATTTAATTAACTTGACTCAATAATTTAGAAAAGAAATCGATGAGACAGCAGGGCAGATAATTAGACAATTTTTTAGGAAGAATATGGTAGAAGAGAAGGTACACTCAAAAATTACTCCCATGGAGCAGTGGCCAGTGGATGACATCAGATGTGAGGCCGTCAGCGAGGGTGACACGTAGGATGGCATTTTGTCGCGTCGTGGAGGGGGGGATGCACAAGTAAGAGCGGTTGGCCCACTCGCCCATTTCTGTGAACCAGCGCGGTGGGTCTCACAATGGGTGGAAACTTTGCTCATTAAAAAAAAATATATATATATATATATATCTTTTCGTCAATTTTTTCATTAATATTTTGTTAAATTATATACACAAAAAATTCAGATATTCCATCTAGATTTATCGAATATTCACTTTAGTGCGCTTTAATTTTAACTTTATCACTGATTTAATAAAAAAAAATTAGTGAAAACGATAATAAAAAGATAAAAATGAAACCACATGACACTAACTTGATACACTTTAAACAACAGAGTACTAAAATAAGTAAGTGCGAAATCACAGAAGTGGTGTTTGAAGTTTACCCTAAAAAAAAAAATCACCATTCCATTTGATTAATGAGGGTTCTCTATCTCCCTATTCCACAGAAAAAAAAAAAAGGAAAAAGGCAAGAAAGAAAAATTAATTCTTTTTAGTAAACCATAGCAATTTATCTGTTTTAAATATTTTTTTTTTAAAAAAAGCTTCGTTTGAAAAATAAACCGACTAGGTGTCGAATTAGAAATATTAAAAATTAATTATTAAACACTTCGCCAATTACACTAAACACAGATAGTGAGAAAAAAGTTAAATAAGATGACGAGGACGGGAAGGTGGATATATTTACATTTAGGTCCTCATTTAGATTGGGTAAATTTTTGTACTACACTAAATAGTATGGCAAATGTCTAAAAAAATTTACTTTATATTTAGAATGTCAACTTAATTACATGTAATACAAGGAGAATAGAGACCTTCTTCAACCACTTCAATATAAAGAAAAGAAAAATTTTGTCCAACTTGATTCGTGCCCAATTTGATTTCAGAATCTACAATTTTGAATATCAAAATAAATTATAGTATATCCAAATATAACTTGTGTCAAATAAAATTCCAGTAATACGGGATTATGATATAAGAGCAAATCAGAGGAGAAGATAGGGGATGTTTGGCCCTGCTTTCGAAAAGAGATTTTGAATCCAAAAGTGATTTTGAGTTCAGTAGAATATTTGACAACAAGTGTTGAAAAAATTTAATTTTATTTTTCAGAATAAAATTTAAAAATTTAAATTTGATTCTTGAATCAGAAATTAAAAAAAAAAACTGTTTCTTGAAATTTGATTCTGATTTTGGACTAAAACTTCAAAATTTTATTTTACATTTAATTTTTAAATTTTAAATATTAAATTATTTTTTAAATCAAAAGATCAAATTTTAAATTTTGTACGAATTTAAATTTAAAAATTTAGTAAGAATATTAATATATGCAAATATCAAAATATTTTTTGCCAAATAGCTTTACAAAATTACTTTAGAAAAAATACTTTTATCTAAACTTAGCCGAACACCCTATAATTTTTAACCAAAATTAATTTTTCAAATCGAAATCAATTTTATAAAAATTACTTTTTTTAAATGTAACCCAAACCGGTGCATATTCGCATATAGAAGGCGTTAACGTCAGCGGAGGGGAACAGAAGCTTCCAAAGTTGGGAAACGGCTGTGGCGAGTGGAAAAATTGGTGAAAAATAATAAGAATAAAAAATAAAAAAATAAAAAAAATAAAAAAAAAGTTTCCAACTTTTGGCGAGGGATCGCAGATCGAGAGAGCGACTCCGGATAGATGCAATGTTTCTAGACCGACTCGTTCGGATAAGGTCGACGGTGGTGGGACCCACTCGCATTACCTGATCTACCTCCGTCGCCTGCAAACACGGTCGTACCGATCCACTCCAAACAACCACTCCCAACACGCCACGTCGGACTCCCGCGCCAACCGAAGCCACGTGGCATACGTCGCATCCTCTTTAATGGATGACCTTTTTCCGCCATATTCGGCTTTTTTGCTTACGTCTCCGACTATCATACCCAACAATAATTAACGATATAATTAAAGAATTTAATTATTTTTTTTCTTACAAATGTTGAATTTAATACTTTAATCTCGACCCGTCTATATCTCGCACGTGCCTTTTTTTTTATTATTATTTTTGGGGTCCCGTTTGTTGTAGCGATCCATTCGTGCATGTACAAAAAAGAAACGAGCAAACACTACGCTATTTACATAATAGTCCTCGCTTAATGCAACCTGTTACATTATAATATAGGGGCATATATAACCTTGTCATTTTCACGATTTCTTGCGAATAATATATTTCTCATTTACCACGTGATAAAATTAGAGGATCGAGCATGCATTTTGTCCAAATCAGCAAGAAAAATTGGGGAGTTAGTTGATTCAATACAATTTAGATGACCATTGAATGGTGTTAAATTAATTAAATAGAATATCCAAAGAGAAATTTATAGTTAGAAGTGATTAATTTGTTGGGTTATTCACTGGCATGTCGAAAATAGTTTTGCATAAAAAGGATGAGTAAATACGTGCTATATATATACAATTTTATTTAAACCCAAAAATAAAAATTTATCATAATTTATCAAACGAATGTAATAATAGATATGTCGTATTTTTTATCAAAAAATATATATATATATTTTTTTAAACTCACAATAAGAATACGTACGTACGAGGTAATAACTTTGTTTTTGAGTCATTAATTTGTCCACCCAGGAGCACATGTAGATTTGAACTAGTAATTACTAATATTATTAATATAGATCAATTTTAGTAGGTAAACCCTTAGTTAATATGAATGGAACTAATACAATTTTTTGTTGACTATACAATATCACATGTACCAACAAGCCAACATGTCAATAGATATATTCTCCCCAAGTATATATTTTACTATTGATCTTCATGTATTATTATTTGATTCACTTTTTGACAATTGCAAAGCTGCATAATTTATTGTATTTGTTAACACTAATTAGGAGATTTCCACAATCTAATAGTGCGTCACACTATCTCAAACAGTTCTCGATTGGTTTGAGTTATATGCTTTTCATGTTGTGTGAATTCGCATAGATGCTACATATGATCACTATGACTAGAGATAAACTAAATTAGTTATTCTAATAAAAGTCATTTGACTAAAAATGAGTATCCAATTTATTCTAAAATAACCATCATTTTCATCTTGACCCAACCATAGATCTCACACCTTGCAAGCTAAAAGAAGGTCGAAATGCATGATGTTACGCCGCATCTCGCTGTTAGATTTGTTGGCGGCATGATTTGTCAATTATTTCTACATATTCAGCCACTCGCTTCGTTTTACAAAATCAACTTACTTTCTGTGTAAGTGAGAAAGGTTTGAAAATTTCTACTAATTTCCATTTATAAAAAATGAGTAAAAGGCCGGGCGTACACCAAACCAAAAAAATACCTAAAATAAGTAAAGTGAGATTTGCAAATATATATATATATATATATATATATATATATATATATATATATATATAATTAGGCTAGAATATATATACTATCAATAGCAGCAAGTTATTGGTACAATTAAGTCTTTGGCCCTTGAATAAAAAGATGTACGGTTAGGATGATGTGGGCTTCTTAGGGTTGAGGTCTATAATAATAGTTGCAATAGCTAGCTTTGCATGCAATTTGTAACGATCATCACAGATCAATTAATGAAAAGGTTCACTCCGTAATGCACTGCATATATATATAGTGGCCTTTGTACTACATATTAACATTTTACTGCTTTTGAAAGAAGCTTCGTAGAATAAATAATAGGTTTGTGAAACAACGTAAAAAATAACCGTAAAAGAAGGGTCTTATTTAGTATATAATTTGCCTGAATAAGATGTTGAACATAGATAAAATTCTCTCCCGACTCTTAAACATGGGTGTATATAACTTTTAATTTCTTCTGTTCACTTCATTTTATTCCAAATAAACTAACTTCCAAAATGTTAAGTCATTAATTGAACTATAACTTAAGTAAATTAATGCAGGTCTAAAATAATACAAATTAAAAGCAGAAACAATTAAACTGGAACATAGCAAAGCAAAAAAAAAAAAAGAAAATTAATTTTCTCATCATGGTTTAATTAAAGAGTTCGATAAAATTCATTTTGGTACTCGAAGAAATGTCAAAAGTTACAGCTAGCGCACTAGGACGAATGAACCCATAAATTAATGTGCGCTGATCGATGGCGATCGGACGGCTATGAGAGATCAGCTGCAGATCATAGAATATATACAAGATCACAATTAATTAAAATATTTGTTGGGGGGGGAGATTGACTAGTCAAAGGGTCATCTTTGAATTTGACTGTGGAATTTGTGGAGCCACCATGGCCCACTTTTACCATTTATTAATTAATATAACAAGGAGAGGAAAAGTGGCTTTTGGTTTTGGTGCACGGTCTACGTCAACGTGGAAAGCCACTACCGTGCGTAGATAAAAAATGGACCGTAAACCTGGGTCCGTATCTTAAGCTCCTTCCTGGGTATTTCCCTCCTCTTTGTCACGAGGTGACATCTAATTAATGTAAGTATAATTAATTAACTTGGATTAAAAAGACTACGCCATGCACAGTGTCAATTAAATATCATCACTAAGAATGATGAGTGTGTCAATGGACCCATCGACTACTACTATAAATAAATACTAAAATCGATTACGATCATGAAGAACTTGCATGGTATCAGAACTGATCCTAAGCCTGCTTGGCTCCTCGAGATTTTGCATGTTGCTAATCGATCTTTTTACCCATGCATATCCTTTTAAATTAGTTCGATTATTTGGATGCGTGAATATCTTGTTCAACATAAACATTTGATTGAATGGAATATATTCCGAAGATGCTGCTTACACCACTATAGCATGAATGATCACTAGTCAATCGATTATTTCCTCACGTGAAATGCACTAATCTAAAAAATTGAATTATTGAGATTTTACAAGAACTAATTATAATCAAATGCTTTGGTTATGATCGCTAAATGACACACACCTCTCTATACTTCATTAATTATCATCAACAAATTTTCAACATCTAAGATATATAATCAATTGAAAGAGGGACAGCAAAACCAATAGATTAATTAAGATTATCATGCCATACAAATCATTATCACTATATGTACTGGAAATTTTACCTTGGCTCTTAATAGATGTCAAAAAGTAATTTGGAATGGATTATAATTCCAATAAGAAAATCCAAAAATTCTACATTTACTTGTGAGAACCACTTGTTTCCATTAGTCAAACACCCTTTTGTCTTTTCATTAATTAATTAAAATATTGATGACAATGAAAGCATTATTTTATTTAATTATCTAAATCCTATAGGATCAACTTAGATAAAAGTGTAGACGCATCTAATAGATATCAAATAATACACTTTGCAGGCGCGCGAGAAGAGCCCTAAGATTATGTCGAATAAAAGATCGAACGGCTGAGATAAGGTAAGATGGAATATATAAAGAGTAGTTTAAGTTGATTATTTAGTATCATATTTGAATTTGACTACTGATCCTGCTGATGCATCAAAGGTTGTGTTTTTTTTAAAAATAAAATAAAAAATTAAGAATAAAGAAAAGAGAACAAATGGCATGTTGAAAGTTGAAACCCTCACGTGTGATTATGGCGTTGTTAGCGCGATTCAAAATCATGGCCGTTTCCAGGGTGTTTCGTGTTTTTAATATTAGAATATTCTTGGAGAATATTTGAATCAGAATAGCATGGTGAAAAAGTGAAATTTGCCAAAAGAAGAAATCTTATTATTTTAATTAGTGCCGATTCTCTACAAACTCTCTTTAATTACCAATTGACTTATTGATATGATATTGATGGACATAACCAACTGTCTCTAGCGCAAATGATAAAAAATTTGGTGGTTGGTATCTGAGATTCTAAATTTAAATTCTAGTTAATTCATATTTTCGGTTAAATTTATTTCTAAAAGAACTAAACGAATCGAATAATATGCTACATTTCTCTAAAAAAAAAAATGGAAGAGAAGATATTGATGAACATGATATAAAAAATTTTGATTGTTTGACACTACCAATCTTTACGTGTTTGCTATGTTGCGCATGAAATTGCTATAAAAGGATTCATCTTGTGAGGAGCACACTGCACACAGCATTACCTTATTTATTTAATATTCAAGCTCGTTGGAACCTGGAACCCTCTGATGTATTAAAAGAGATTTTTTATACCACAAAACGTGCAGAAGATTTCAACAAACGCATTATATTAAAATAATAATCTAAACTTAAATAAAATATTATTAGAGACAAATTTAAGTTATTTACGTAATTAGAGTATGATTTATAATTATTCAAAACAAAAGTTAAATTTATCATCTGTTATAAGTTGATAGCTCTATATAGTTAGGTATAAGATTAATTAAAGGAGCAAATCATAGTAGACATGACTGCATAAGGCCGAGAGTGTCGTCCAAGTATAATTAAATACTTTTTACTAATAAAGTATTAATTTAATTTTCAACTTTCTCCTCTAATATCTCCTTTTCATATTATTTTATTCGATTTTAGATATTGGGTTACATAATTGGTATCAGCATAAATACCGATTTCAATAATTGATATAAAAAAAATCACGTTTTCAACAATTGGTATTAGAGCCAAAAATAAGTTAGACGATAATAGATTCGAAAAGAATATAGAATGAATGTACCAGATAGCTATGTCAAAGTCAAGCAATTCGTAGCAGATTGACGAAGATGACGTTCAGGTGAAACTGAAGTAAGGAATCACTTCGAAGAAAAAATGGTTGTGATACTTGATGAAAAGAGAGCAACGAGAGCCCGTGAAGAGATCAAAGAAGATTTGACCAGATAGCATGGAGGGTTAGCCAAGCAAGCCAAAGTACAGAAAATTCAGCGAGATTTCGATAAACTAAGGACGTCATCCAAATAGAAGGGTACAAATCCGAACTTATTTTTCGAATCTTCAAGTTTTGTTATGGATTTAGATTGATTTATTCAATATGGCTTACCAAAGTTCGATGGAATAAACTTTAAATAATGAAAAATAGTCATCCGATATTTTTTAGAATCTCAAGATTTGTGTAGTGTAATGGAGAACAGTAATTTTGAAAAAGAATTTGGTAAAAAAGAATTTAAAAAGAAAGACAGAAGTTTTAGCATATACTTTTTAAGCAATGAATTTATCGTTGATTGAAAAAATTTCAAAAACAAAGACGGCACGAGAAACGTGGAGATTGCTACTGAAAATTGGAGGAGAAGATTTTTAATAAAAGAATGAAATTCTAGAAGAATAAAAAATTCAACCAAACGACGAAAATACAAAAACCCAAATTAGCAAAGGAATTTGGAAGTAAAAATATGATCAAAATCATGAAGAAGATCAAATTTATAAAAAATATATCGATGATTAAGACTGTAAGACTCAGGCCAACGAGAATTAATTAATGTTAGAAAAAATCACGTTTTTAGCACATCAGCTAATTCGTATACCATTCATATAAAAGGCCGATTTCGACTAATAAGTACAATAAGTAGGTCGGCCAAAAAGTGGGATTTAATTAGTGGCTAAGGTTAATCTTGTTGTCCAAATGGACGACAAAATAAACTGATTAATGTACAAAATTTTTCTAATATGGTTAGAGTCAATTTGCGTCTCTCGAATCCAATTCATGCTTTTTAAGAAACCAAAAATGCACATAAAATAGGTTAGGCCAATAAACTTTAAAGCTATGGTCATCTTGAAGGTGCCCTGAATAGTAAATTATATTACACCATTATATAAATCATATCCAAGAGAAAAGTGATACAAGCATATGCATATTTAGTAGTGATAGATGGAATTTACTGAACCTGTTTAAATTCACTTACTATATAATGACCGGATTTAATAAATTTTCATGTGAGTAGCAATTTTGAATTGAGGTACAACAAACCTAGTTCATCCGATTCTCTTGTGATTTAATTAGAGTACTATGTCACAAATTATTTACATTTTCTTTTTGGACCTTTACATTACTATTGGTGGATGGACTAGCACATGCAGAAAAGAATCTTCCGTATAAAATTTTGGAGTTAAGTTTGGGGTGTTGTCGAAAAAGTCATTGTATGATAAGGACAAGGAGCATCGCCTTATCTTCACGTAATGTCAAGTTCAATGCATCTGTCCTTAACATACAAGCAAAGTTTTGATTACTGCCACTCTATATGAACTCATATTTGTGCGTACAAAATCAAATTGCACTGTAGTTACTTAAAAGTACCTTCGCAAGTGTGTAAAATTGTAAAAAAATTACTCCTGCAAAGTTTTTAGTGACACGTCGCGTCTTGCAAATGCTATCTTTAAAAGGGCCATCTCTTACATTAGCGGATTATGTTCGTGCAAACGATATTTACATGCATAGATGTTTTATAAGATTTCGTGTATTGCGCATTAGAAATATGCGCATGGTAACAATAATAACTATCCTTACTTGTTATAGGGGTGGCCACTTCGCTTGTGAGTACGATGCGTTCACATGATTCAAATGGGTGTTGGGCCATGAGATGAATGAAAAGTATGCGGATTCGTTCACATTTGGGTTTTTGTGGGTTTGGGTCCATCACATAACTATTGTTTTCGGAATGTTCTGAAAAATAGTCACCATGTGTACGTTTTGCTGAAGGATTGGGGTGAGCTCCAGGTAGTGGTCCAGTTCTAAGCAATAATCGTGATTCCGTGGAGCTGCATCATCATCCTCATCGCCACCAGTCGTCATTACCGATCGCGACAGAGTTTATCAAATCGTTAGTGTTTGCTACTGCAAATAACATAATGGTATCAAATTCGCGTGTGGAAGTTTGTTTTAGGCTTAGTTTGGTACCGAGATGGATTTAACGCTATTAGATATAGTAGAGTTGAGAAAAAACATATAGGAATAGAGTAGAGTTGAGAAAAAGTATATAAGAATATGCTTCTGCGTTTTCTAATGTGACCGCAGAAAATATGCGAAATGTAATACTACGTACGAAATATAAAAACAGGTATTTTTTCATCGTCGTTTTTTACCGCACGTAATGCACTTTTTCCGCAATGTCAAACGAAGCCTTAATCAAGTTGTGTTGTTGATTTTCAGGTTGAGTTATGTGGACGAGATCATGCGTGGAGAGTCCTGATGAAGCCTAGCCCGACCCCGGTCGACGCGACCCAATTTATCGAGGTTTTTGCCTTCCTAAAAATAATGCAGAGGCCTGAAAAAGTTTGGCCCAGCCTAAGCTTTTAGTTTCTCAGAACGACCCAATAATTTACCTGTTGCATGATCCGATTCGATCGTGTCGTTAAATTAAGCCTGAATTTAAAAGTAGATATAAGAAAGTGCATAGAGTTTTTTGAAATTGGACTGTACAAAATTAACTTGGCTGATAATCCAAACATAATATATGGGCTGGCTCAAAATTTTCAATTCTGCGGTTTGTACATTTTCCTTATCACCAGTATTTTAGAGGCAGAGTTATAAGAAAATACGTAGAATTTTTTTATGAAGAACAGTGTTAGATTACTAAAATATTAACAAAATTCATGCAAAGAACGGGGTTGGATTATTAAAATATTGACAAAATTCATGAATTGCATAGAGAAGAGCATTAAAGATAATCCGAAACAACGCACAATATATTTCGAAAAATAAATTTAATTAAAAAATATAAATTAATTAAAATTTGAATTTGTGACCGAAGTACCAACTATCAATTCCGTGGCTAAGTGCGCACCTTCCATAGCGCACGAATTTTAGTTATGCTAGGATTTTGTTAGATTTGTAATTAATTTTCTAGTTTGATAAGAATTAATATTTGAATTTATTAAAGATAAATTAATATTTAAATATTAATTAGAGTAAAAATTTAACTAAATTAGGATAAATATTTATATCTATTAGAGATAAATTAAATATAATTTGAAGTTGAAATTCTAATTATCCTAAAATTTGGTATATCTTGGATGAAGCCTTATATATAGTTCCATATATGCAAATTGGCGAGTGTGTCTACGTGGTGTACGGCTGAGAGAGAAAAAGTCTCTTTAGAGGTGTCCTACAACAGAAAGATTGCATGCACCTAATAGGTACATTCAAAAAGAAGACTCGAGTTGTAATAATTTTATCGTAAACTGGAGTCATATATAATTTTTTTTATTTAATAAATTTTATTTTATTCGTATATTTATTTTATTATTATTTTTTTTATAATTGTATCAGATAAAAATTCTATGTGACGTTTCTGTTGTTGCGGAATTTTATATTTGATATCGGATCAATAGCAGTAGGTGTCCAAACGGGTTGCGGATTTTCGAGTACCAGATTCCCAGAGAGTTGCGGATTTCCGAGTAGCAGATTCCCAACAAGTTACGAACTATATTCGTCGGGAACGGCGTAATCGTCGCCGATTTGGACCGCGGTCGTGGAAGAACCCGCCCACCCTCAATCTCCGCCGTCCGATCGCCTTCCGATGGACCGTTGGATCGGCCTCCTCAATGTCTCCCTCACCGGTGGCGGCGGCGGCGGCGGCGGCGGCTGCGGCGGCGGCGGGCCCCTCTTCAGAGTCGCCGCCTCCCTCCTCCTCTCCCCTTCCTCCAAAACCCTAGCCGTACAAATCCCCTCTCCCCCTTCTCCACCCTCCCCCCCTCTCAAAACCCTAATTAAATTCCCTAATCCTTCTCCTCCTCCTCCTTGGGATCAGGTTCCCTCCGTGAACGCGATCCTCTTCAATGGGGATCGCGTCGAGGGCACGGGCGATCCGGTGATCGAGAAGCTCTCCGATCCGAGGAACGTCGCCGAGATACTCGTCTCCAAGCTCGGTGGCGCCGCCAACGCCTGGGTGGTGGACGCTTCCACCTTCGCAGGGTCTTTCGCCGTATACAAGGAGCTTGTGCCCACGGTGAACTCTCGGGGTGATCCGAGGCGATACCGTCCGAATAGGTTACCTGCGTCCTCTTCGATCGTTTCCATCTTAACGAAGTGCGTCGATCAGGTAGCTAAAAATTGGTTCTTTTGTTTCGATTGCATGATGTTGTTGTTCTATAGACCAATTTCTAATGTTTGCTTTTATCTACAAAGGGTTTTGGATTGTAAATTGTTGAGATACATGCTTAGAAATGGAGTAGGAGTTGCATTTACTCATATGGGGAATGCTAGAACCACAAAGGTTCCCTTTTTTTTTCTTTTGATTTTTTTTGACTCAATAATACAGTGGAAATTTTGCAATATAACTGTATGATCTTAAAGAGGTATACACAATATTATGGTTAGTAATTTCATATCTTGTGCATTTCACTATTCAGATTTCAATTGTGGGATTAAATCTGAATTTTTGCATACATTCTCCTTAGAAGATTCTGCAGGACTATATATGTAAATTAGATGATTTGTTGGGATGTAAGCAAAATCCTCTGTTCGTTCAAATTCCAGTTAATTTTCGAACTACCATAATTTGAGATTTTCATTTCCTTAGTTTTATAATTTATGTTCATTTATATTGCTGATTGCTGATTATCAGATCCAAAGTATGGTTTCTGGCGAGAGAATTCCTTCACCTCAGTTGCAAACCACTTCGCCGAGGACGATCATCTTAGGTTTCAGCAAGGGTGGGGTTGTCGTCAACCAACTGTTAACCGAACTTCCCTTTGCGGCATCTGAATCTCCTCGAAGCTCCAATAACAGTGCGTCATCCAGTACTCCACGTGAAACCAAATATCACATTGTCCCTGCTACTAAAGAAAGGCTTTTATTCAGCATCGCCGAATTCCATTATGTGGATGTCGGCCTAAACTGCGCCGGAGCATACTTAACTGATCGAGTTGTGATCAAGAAAATAGCTGATCACTTGCTGCTTAGGAATGCGAGTATTCGTTTCGGGCTTCATGGCACTCCTAGACAATGGTGTGACGATTATCGCCCATGGATTCGCAAGGAGAAGGACACATTGAAGCAGCTACTTGAAGATGAAGCTCGCAGGTGCGGAGGAAAACTACAGGTATTGGAGAGAGTATATCTTTCTAATAAGCCCCCTAGTTTGCAAATGCATTTTGAAATAATTGAACTCATGGATATAAGCTGATGTTCGTCAGATATGTACATTCCTATGGTTTGCCTGTATATTTATATGTTCCTACAGCTAATACTACAGTACAAGTCAGAGTGAATGTTTGCAGATCTCCTTTATCTCTCCTTCCATTTTCACAATAGATTTTAACGCATAACAAAGATGAGTTCATTCACCTTTAGTTGTCGGTTTCGTTCCTAGATTTTGTCTCTCTAGCTGATCAGTCCAGCAAAATTGGGGATGTCATTATATTTTTCATGGTAAATATTCTGGCTGTAACAGAGGAAGTCATGAATCGGCCTGTGTATTTCGCGTTCAAGATTTTGTGCGTCGTACAGTTTCTTACAGCAGCGTCGCTTTCGGATGTTAGAAAAAACTAGGTATCTTGGATCTGTTTGATATCCCTTCTAGCTTTGCTCTCTCCAGGTTGCATCTCTTAACATTGGTATTTGCAGCTTCGTTCTTCTCCTCTTCTTTGTGATTGATCTTTCTACTCAATCGCCCAGTGAGTTGCAGTTTTCTTCAGATCATTTTTTTTTTTAAAAAAAAGTTAAAGTTCATTGAAGGTGGCGGGGATTGAATCGAGAGACGAGAACGGTGGTTCGATAAATAGGTAGTTCATAGCTGATGCGCTGGACGGAGTCAAGCTAACAGGTTGTATGGAAGCGATCGGAAAGCGAGGATTTTCGTTCAATTATGAGTGGGAATTCGTATGATCTCGTGACTTCGGTCTTGAAACAAATACTGACGCTGATGACTCTTTTAAAGTTACAGAGTTCAGCATATTAGATCTACATTAAACAGAAATGCCCCGAGTCCTTTTAGACTTTCACTATGCACATAAAAGGGTGAAGTCCTACTACTTTGTTAAGCTTTGGTGAATGTTTTTCATGGGTTTGCTAAGATAAGCAAAAAAATTGTTGTGGCTAGATTTTATCCCTTAACCACTCACAAAACAAACAAACACACTACGGTCCGGACCGGGCCGGGCCATTAATGGCCTAGCCCAAGGTCGCGTCTTAAGCACCGGGCTCGATTTGCACCTCATCAGATTTACGTCAAATCCGAGGTGAGCTTGTTTATGTGCCATGCTTGGATCAGGTCAAGTTTAGGTCATATACTAAGGCTATACTACACTAAACCAAATAAGTAAATAGATGTGCAAATTTGTTCCGCTCCAGTTAAACTTTTGGAACTGGTTCCTTCCTTTTGGAACTGGTTTCATGAGACAGAAAAATGAATGAAGGAATAGGGTGTGCTATAACTAGTGAGGCCCCGCCCCGAACCCAACCCGACAAGTTTGATCATTTCAACCAAAACTCAATCGACATTCATTCGACGGACAGGTCGGGTCGGGTTGACCAGGAAAGCGGTCCCAACCCGCCAATCCAAGCGGTTTTGACTAAAACTCAATCTATATCATAGATAGCCAGATAGGTTGGATCAGGTCGAACCCAGTAGATTTGAATTAGTGTTTCCAACCCTAGCCATAGGCCTTCAAGTTGTAAAATGCTTTCATGAACCCCACAATATTAATGCGAAGTAATCAAGTTCCAACCATGCTTATCTACTCAAAATAATGCTCCTACTATACTTCACCACTATTGAGCAAGCCATCTCTTTCAATGAAATCGACTGCATTTTGATCTTACAACCCAACTAAATATTTAGAAAGCAAATGAAATATATCTCCATGAATCGTATCAGAGACGCGCAAAAATGACTAGATACAAATCCAACACTCTCCCCCTTCCTCTCTTGGATTAGAAGAGCCCTCAAACAAGGGGACAAAGCCAAATCATAAATGGCCAATACTAAGAGATAATTATCACCTCATTAATTAATAAATTGTTTTGGTCGTGTTAATCACGGGCTCGTCTTCGATCATAACAAGTGGCCCTTTTTTGTTTTTCTTTAATAAAATATAATTAAAGTTACCAGATTGTTTGAGAACTTAATTACCAAATTAGTTAAATTAATTTGTAGCTGTCCTACTAAATTTTTTTAATCTATGTAGCAATTTCCTATGAAGCAATTTCTACCAACTCAAATGATGGCGATATCGCTTTGTTTATAGTCTTATTAATCATGTGTTAATTTAATCCTGCAAAACGCATATCCCTTTTATCGAGAATTTCAAAAGGTCGACAAAATGGAGACCATCAATTTAGCGCGAATGCAATTATTTTCCTTCGATTTAATCAAATAAACAGGAAACTAATTCAAGCTTAACCTCTTGTGTCATTGTATTCTCAAAGAGCTTGTTCCAGATAAACATTTACCGAGCAATTTGACTTGCATGAAATTAAGTTTTTAAGCTACTATTTCACTCTATTGCAATGATCATCAACACTTAAGAACCTAAAATAATAAATATATATATTTCATCCTTTATAGGTCAAAGCTCGATATTAAAGCTTAGAATGCTTCAAATAATTAAACAGGATAGCTTTTAGATCCATTCAAAACACCCAATCTCTGACTCTTTCATTACATTGCAGTATGTTAGAGCATAAACTCTGGTTTCTAGTTAGAACCTTGGCTTTGTACTGCAACAAGTTTAACAACGTATAGGACTAACTCTTGTAATGTCGTAATCTTCATAATAATAATACATATTGATCTTGCTTCTATCGAAATGCCTATAAATATAAAATATTAAAATAAGGGTGTTTCAACCTTTGACGTACTCAAAGCTACAATAGCTAGAAACTGTGGCATATAGAATGAATCCTTACGTAATTAATGAATGAAAGGCCTAGCTTGGTTAATCTCTCTAGAATATAGAGTTATGGCGCATGAAATGCGAAAACAAAAGGAAGGAAAGGGAAATGTTTTGAATTGATCTTGTAACACCAAAAAAGGCTAAATTCTTGAGATGGAAAAAAAAGAGTAGAAATTTAACTTCTTAAAACCATATATGTGTGCTTGTGTTTATTTGTTTTTCCCTCCTATATAGCTAACTGAGCTGTTGATTCTAAACAAAGTTGTAATTCAACTTTAAAAAGTATATGAAATTAAAATATTTGAAATTTGCTTAAAAGACAATTAGCTGAGAATTTTTCGCGCCATACATTTTTGTGAGACAGCAATCACTGTCAACCTTAGAACCCTCTATTTTTAGAGCGCATTTGATATTAAGGCTCCATGTAACACTAATAAGCAAAACAGCTAGAACTTGAGTTTTTTATTTTCTAATGATGCCGTAGAAAAAATATTATAATTTAATCATTGCAATATGTCAATGAAACAGCTTGTAACTCTGCTATCTTAAGCTATCAAAATAATAGTATACATACAGCATTATTGGTACAAAATAAATAAATAAATGAGTGTTACATAAATGGCCAAATTGTGCTGAGCCGTGACGGGATAAAACTTTAATGGGGAGCTCCCCAAGGACGTCTCATTGGGAAGCTCTCGATCCATTGTCACGTTTTAATTTTGCCTCCATCCGATCATTCGTTGAATTTTTTTTAATACTAAATTCAAAAGTATTTTGAACATTCGAGAAGAAGTTAAATATTTTGGATAGAAATAAAAGTGATGCATGTCGGCGCACTAGGCCTCCTTAACTAGCCATCGTTGGGATCTCTCAACTGAAAATTTTCTCGCGGTTAGGGATTTGTGCTTTAAAATTATCCTATATATATATATATAGTAAGGTTACTGTGCTATTAGAAGCATAGTAATCGTTGTACTCCTAAGTTTCTAATCATCTATCAATTTTGATGAATAATTAGGATGAGAGAGGAAAAACCAAAAAAACAAAGATGAGAGGGCAGGAGTTATAATTCTGTATATATGTAAGTGAATGAGTGGATAGGATACTAGCGAACCAGGTAAAAGTCAAACCGTTATCACGGGTCAAACCTGTTTAAAAGCATTAATTGGTGAGCCCAAGCTTTGACTCGGCTAGTTTGTTTGGTTCCGTCTTCTACTTCTTCTTCTTCTTTCTCTTCTCGGTCCCTTCTTTAAACAGTCAAAACCCCACTATAGAGCGAGAGAGAGAGAACAACGAGTGTTGTTCGTATATTTGACTTGTCCTTACGCATGCTTACTACCATCGATTGACCGAACGCAGAAAAATTAAAAAACTATAACAAGTTACTTGAAATATTATAAATCATTTCGATTTGATTATTCAATCATTCAAAATTTTGATTTTAGTATCGAATCTTTTATTTTGTTTGAGTTGAGTTAGCCTATAGCATTTTGACTTTAAAATTTAAATATATTGTTTATGTTTAGGTAATATACGTTATATAATTCTTGCAACTATAAATTTATTAAAATAAATAATTAGCTTAAATTTTATCGTCAGAGTTCATATTAAACAAATTAAAAAAATTGAATAATAAAATCAAAATTTTAGAAAGACGAGTTTTCAAATCACAATGATCCATAGTTCAAATATATTTTGTACATTTTTAACCGAATAGAAAATAGTGTACAAGACCCCTCCGATATTAAAAATTAAATTGGATATTACCATAAAACGAAAGAGCGATACTGCAGAAGTAAGTTATGAAAAATCAGCTAGGATTGTCCGATTCGATCAGATAAAAGAAGCCTCCAAAGTTCGTAATCTCTTATATGCCAAACAGATCGACAAACTTTCTTTTTCCTTCCTCTTCTTCAAAAAAGTTTATAGGCCACAAGCATGTACACATTGTGCTCGAAGCAATATCAATTTAGTATTAGAGAAAGTTATTTCAATGACACTGATTCCATAATGGAATACATATATGTTTCATAGATGCGAATATATAAGAATAAGTATTTATTTTAAAATAAAATTATTATATTAGTCTAGTTAAATCTTTAACAATTTTAAACAGCATAACATAAAAATTAGTTAGTTTCGAATAATATTCCTCCAATATGACCGTTATAACAGAGACTTTAAAAGTGTTAGTTAATCACCTGGTAAGTAAAGGTGACATCATGATTTGGCTCTAATTTCCATCGTTAATCACGTGCTTGCTGATTAATTACATGGCCTTGTAAATTGACCTCAAAATCTTCCGTGTCTTAGCTAAAGCGTACGGATCATCAACTGTGCATGTAGAGCGTTACTGTTTGACCTAATCCAATAGTATTATTGATTGTTTCAACTCGTACAAACGTTGAGATACTTGCATCCTAAACTTAGCGTACTTCTAGAATCCGAAAAGTCAATAACTGTTTCAGAGTTGTGTGTTGGTTGTTGGTGGAGAAGCCGCAACTTGGCGTTCGACGCGATATGTGGACGGTTTGCTAAGTGATATCCCTCAATGAAAGGTTCGATCTGACTTGATTTCAGACGCAGTCTAGAAAGAAAACGATCCGATTGGACTCAAACTCAAAGGAAGACCTTGGGAGCTTCGTGCGCGAGCCGAAGGTCCAAGGCTTCGGCTTCTGCAGACCCCGACTGCTGCTCCGAGCCGAAGTAGATAGCATAGGACCTCGACTGCCGTAGACCGCCGCGCAACAACAATCCTAGAAGGAGTGAATCTGTGCGGATAGTCGAGTGAGGAATTGAAGTCCTTTCGCCGGTAAAAATAGAGTGGTCTTGTGATAGTCGGAGTTGTCGTCGGGGACGAGATTGTCGACAGACAAGATAGTGGTTGAAGGGTGGTGAGTTCTACCTTTTTACGTTTATTCTTAGACTACATTATAACTATTTTTAGATTGCATTACAACTATTTCTACATTTCAGATTAAAGAGGCAGAGATCGGCATCTGATACTTGGATTCTTCCTCTTTTATAATCATGTCATCGTAATTGTAAGAGTACGTATCTCTTGCATTTGCCACTGTACTTTCCTTAAAACGTTCTTGATTTCTCGCTCTAACCTCGTTTGGATTTTCAACCTCCAAGTTGAAAGAGATCTTGTCCCGCCTTTTTCACAAAGCCATAAAAATCTCATATAGTAATTCGTAAGACTTTGTTTGGTTCGAATATAAGTAAAAACTGTATATTTTAGAGATATGTATAAGTTTTTTCTTTTTGTTCCCTAACCAAACACCCTATGGCTCCGTTTGGTACGTAACGGAATAACTACAGAATAATCAAATTTATTCTCGTTATTCTGCCAATCGAAAAAAAAAGTACCGAAATAATTTATACCGGTCAAAACGGGTTATTCCAATTCTCACTGGAATAATCCGTTAATTTAATTCTTTCCCAACCATGGAATAAGGTTTATTCCTGGAACCCGAGGGGCAGCATGGCCTTCTTTTTTGGTTGCCTTGAAAACCGCGCCACTTTACCCACTTATCATATCTTCTCTTTTTCCAATGCCAAATATATAGAGATTTGGTTTGTCCAATGTATTAAGATTTATATTAGGATTTTTGTTTAACTATGTAAATTTATTGGCAGTCAAATAAATTAGTTACTATTGCATATATTATTGGTTATTATAGATTTCTAATTGTATAAATTAATTTAAAATTATCTTATTGCATATTGCACTGCTCTGCACAAAAAAATTATTATTCTTAATTATAATTTTTGCATTGTAATTATATTTGAAAAAATAATATTCAAATTTATCAAGCATTGTATATGTATTATACAAAGAAAAAAAATTCACTGTATATATAAAGGCAAACTTGGTATTTTAAAATATTTCAACCAACTTTACTAATTATTCTTCTTTTTTTCCAAGAAAGTTACTAAATATTATTTTGTCTATTGCAGAGAATAAATAAAAATTTTGCCAAATAAAAAATTACTTTCATTCCTCTCTATTTTAGAATATCTCAATATTCTAGGAATAAAAAAATTTAACCCTAAAAAAAATTATCCTATTACCCAACATGGCCATAGGTATTTAGCCCACGGCATTAGATTTGGTGGGTAAAATAAAATTTTCAATTCCCGTGAGTTTTAAAAACAATAAGTCAACCTACTCGATATGCCACGTCGGCACCCAAAAGGCTGGTTTTAGCCCCCGTGATGCCGACATCATCAATCATCATCATCATGATAAAATCTGGCTAATTAATAATTAATTAATTAATTAATAATAATGGGCCCAGCTTCCCTTCCGTGCCCTTTCTCTTTATGGCACGAGCACGACAGGTTCGTTGTACACGAACCTTCTTCGGACCCTAACTTGCGAATTCGACTCGGATCCGGAACCCACCTCCTCCCTTCCTCCTCCTCCTCCCTTCCTCCTCCTCCTCCTCCTCGCTTTCCAAGGTTTCCACTTGCTTGTAAGTAAATCTCATCCCTTTAATTTCGCGGGTACGCGACAAGGAGGATAAATGAACCTGGCCCATTACGTTACGTCCACTTGCGGTGAGAGAATCGAGGAGCCCATCTTGTGGGACCCACGAAGACGTAGCAATACGGGCTCTCGCCATTCGCCAACCCCTTCCCGGAACCCGCCTCCCTTTCTCGCCCCACGTCTCCACTCCCACTTGTGTGAACTTATTAAATCATTGCGGGGCCCACATCTACTTGAACTTTTATTAAATCTTAGCCTGGACCAGATCTGATCTTTTCTCGAATTTCCTTTTTCCAAATCCATACCGTAAAGAGCATTTTCGCAATCTATATAATATATTATCCTTAATAAAAATAAATAAAATATTATTTTATCACGTGGTTTTTACCGTTCGTAATACTCTATTCCCGTATAAAGAAGTCGAGAACAGATGAAGCAATGTCGAACATGAACCAGGATCACGGAACATTTGTACGGCTTCTTCTTTTTTTTTTGTTTTCAAACTCTGCCACGTCATGCTCTGTTGAGTGTGGGCTGTAAAAAGTTCTATAAATAAGCGAGGCCCCCCAACTCAAAAGGGACGAAACTCTACTCTTTTCCGAGTTCCAAAACCCTCTCTTCGAATAGATCGAATCCTCTCTCTCTCTCTCTAGGGTTCTTGCTCTCTAATGGCGTTTGTTGGGGACGAAGCCTCCGCCCTCGACCTCATCCGAGAGCACCTCCTCGGCGACTCCTCCTCGTCCCTCGACGTCCTCCTCGCCCAGTTCGACCCCCTCGCCGCAGCCGCGGCCCCTCCTCCTCAGCATCCTCAGCCGCGGCGCTCCGCATACCTCGACCTCACCAAACCCTACCGGATCGGCCCCGAACCCTCCGTCTCCATGATCCGCTTCGGCGGCGACGACCACTCCCCTTCCTCCTCCTCATCCTCCGATCGCCGCCGCTCCCTCACCATCTCCCTCCCCCCGATCCACAGCATCGACTGGAGCCCCCCTCCTCCTCCTCCTCCCCCCTCCGCCGCGGCGGAGAGGGACGACGGGCGGAGGTACCGCGGCGTGCGGCAGCGGCCGTGGGGCAAGTTCGCGGCGGAGATCCGCGACCCGAACCGGCGCGGGTCTAGGGTTTGGCTGGGCACCTTCGACACCGCCGTCGAGGCCGCCCGCGCCTACGACCGCGCCGCCTTCAAGATGCGCGGCTGCAAGGCCATCCTCAACTTCCCCAACGAGATCGGCACCTCCTCCGCCCCCTCCCTCCCCCTCCCCCTCCCCCCTCCTCCTCCTCCTCCTCCGCAACATAAGCGGAAGCGCGACGACGACGACGACGACGACGAGGTGGAGGTGGAGGTGGTGGAGGTGCGGCCGATCAAGAAGGAGCGGTCGCCGGAGACGGAGGAGGAAGGAGGGGCCCTGCAGCCGAATATTCCGTTACTCGGCCCGCTAACGCCGTCGAACTGGACGAGCGTCTGGGACTGGGACGCCCCGGACGTCAAAAGTGCATTCAACCTGCCGCCGCTCTCGCCGTTGTCTCCCCATCCGTCGCTCGGGTTCCCGCAGCTCACCGTCATCTGATCGATCATCCACGACGCTCCCAAACTTTTACAACCTTACAAGCAACGAAAAAGTTTGTAACATATATAAAAGAGGAAGATGAATTTGTAGTCGTAGGCATATATCTATACATATATGCAATATGGACAAGATGAGATTCGTTCGTTCTTTTCCATATAATACAACTACTAGTCATGGATCTTACAGTNTAGAAATGTGAATCAATTAGAATTCGAACTTGGGACCTCGAGTACCAATCATCAAGTGCTTTGCCACTTGCTCTAGGGACGGTCGGTGAATCTTACAGTATTCAATAGGAGAATATACTGTGTGTTTGTAATGTGTGTACAGTTGTTTAGTTTGAAGTTACCAGTGTTGATGGTTCATGAATGGTTAATTAGTGTCAGAGGTTGAAATTGGTTAATTTTGAGTGTATATATATACATATATGTGAATAATAATTAGGGTAAACTTCAAATACTAGTCTTGTGGTTTCGTACTTTCTCACGTTAGTATCATGTGGTTTAAAGTGTATCAATTTAATACCATATGGTTTCATTTTCTTCAGCTCCTCTGTTAATATTTTGTTAAATTATACATTAAAAAACTTCATATATATACCTCACTTAAATTTATCGAATATTCACTTTAATATATTTCAGTTTTAACTCTGTCACTAATTTAACGGAAAAAATTTATAAAGATAATAAAAATAAAAAATAAAACTATAAAATACTATATTGATATACTTTAAATCACGGGATACTAAAATAAAAAAAATTAAAAAAAAAAAGTATGAAACCACTCCTTTTCTCTAATAATTATTGTATAGAGTCTCTCTGGATCATCATCGGTTAAAACAGTGATGTCATGTAACAGCATGCCTAGGTCCCTCAAATTTAAGTAATTAGAGGGTGTTGTATCTCAATTTTACAGCATTTTACTAGTTCTCGAATTGAGGCTGGCATTTTCCTATAATATTGTTCCATTTTTAGCTCATAATCGAAATTGCTAAAGTCAAAGAGAGCTAGCAATAATAGAAGTAGATTAGTACAATTATAAGGCATTTTTATCCTATTTTGGTTTGTACAAATTGAAACATATATATATATATATATATATATATATATATATATATATATATATATATATATATATATATATATATAGAACTAGGCTAATATACTATTAATAGCACCAAGTTATTGGTGCTACCAAGTTTTTGGCCATTGGATTAAGAGATGTGCGATTAGGATGATGTGGGCCCTCTAGGGTTGAGTGGGTGGTTGGTTGAATAGTATGATCTAACGGATGAAAATGGTCAAAATGGTAGATCTAACGGCAGAAAACTTGGTAGCACCAAGTGTTTCGTGCTAAAACTGCCACATATATAATAGAGTGATAGTACTGGACAAACAAACAGCAAGGACCAAACCGTTAAATTTTTAATTAATTTTTATATTATTTTTTAATTAATTTGTAGTTATTATTGTAGTAACGCTACATAGCGCTTATTTCTACCGCGAGATAGATTTGTCATTCAAAGTAGTAGATAGGAGCAGAATTCGAGTTGAAGAGACTGGTTTAATTTGTTTGACTGTATAAAGCCTGTTATCCCGCGGTTTGTGTAAATCTCAATGATGTAATTTTTACTTTCTAAATATTTACTCTTTTTCTATTTTTCAAGGTAGCTATTTATACAAAAAAAAAAATTTTTACTATTACGCTTGCAATGTATGTGCAATACAAAGATATACATGAATTCAGCGATAAGTGAAAAGTGAAAGCAACCAACTAGGCAACTTCAATGCACGTAGTGCCAAGTATTTATCTATATGAAAAGGATGTATAATGTCTTATTTATTATTTAGATAAGATTAATTGATCCCTATATTCACAATAAATTAACAGGGGTAGCTTCAACCACTCAGTTCAGATTTTGATATGTATTATTCCTAACCAGGACATAATGGGCAAGTGACAAACATATAGCTAAGCATTTCGAAGGCTAGTAATTAACTTTGAGTATAACTGTATAAGATGTGTGTCAATGTAACTCAAATATATCTCCAATTTATGACATATATAAAGCTAGTTGCAAGAGACATGCATGCATTAATATTCCATCTTATGAGATTGATGAATACCCCAATTTGACCTGCATGTAGGGTTTCTTAGATGCCCTAAGAAGTATTGTGTATCAGGGATCGATGACTAGCTACTTCAAACTATGCATGCACTTCTAATTAGTACTAGGAGGTCCAGAAAGGATCAAATCTATACATGCAGCATTATCCTCGTTTACTAACATTTATTTCTAAAATTACCACCATTAATTTGTAATGCAATAGAGCTCGCAAGACCACTAAAGAAATGTCATAGTGATGAGTTGCTCTTTCGTTGTTTGATGAGCCGTTGTTTGAATAGCGATGTTAATAAGCTTCTCTCTGCAGCGGAAGTAGAAGCTCTAAAATACACACAACGAATGACTCGGTCTTCAGCTGATCGAGTCGGTGCTTCCGCTTAATGTGGCGTTAGATGCGCTAATAAACAAATGCATACATACACACAACAATTAAGCAACCTCCTATAACATGACGATTAATTAACAGGTTAATTTCAAATAGAAACACCACCCGTGATCAAGTCGCGATGAGAGATGATTATTTATTGCTTCCTGTCCCCAACTGCATGTTAAGGACCCTCATTACAAGCAAACAAGTACTATTATGAATATCTCCATATCTCCACAGGTGATTATTACACCACCTGAGAACAAGTCAATGACAGATTATTTATTGCTTCCTCTCCGAACCGCATGTCATGTATCCTCATAATAACAAGTTAAAAAGTATTATTATGAACATCAAAGCCGTGATTGTCTGTCACTATATATATATATATATATATATATATATATATATATATATCTATCTGCATGATTATTTTACTAAGTGAAGGATATATGACTGTACTTGGTCTATGATTTGAAGAAGTTAAAGGCACGTAGAGGATATATATATATATATGTCTGGATTAGGTCCGGATGCCGACCGTTCTAATTGTAAATTTGAGTAAGTTATAACACAAGCAGTTAATGAATTCTGTTATGGGGACAGAGAGAAACAAATTAATATAATTCTACTGAAACTTTCAATCACCATTGAAGTAGTCAAAACCAAGTTTCTCATTTAAAAAATGGAACAAAAAATCCGAAATGAGATCACTCGAAGAGGATAATATATGCAATAGCAGCACTCAACACACTCTATTTTATGACTACGTGCATTGTACGGAGAAGAATAATTCAAGAGAAATTAGGGGCTTTTTGGAGTCTTATATACGCACAAAGTACGTAGCAGTGAGCTAGCTAGCTAGCTGGTACAAGTTTATTACTTATTGTTCCCTTGTAAAGAATAGTTTTATTCAGGATACATTGCATCATTTTTATTTTTTATTTTTTTGAGAGATAGGTAGCACGCTACCCGTTTCGTTTATTTCATTTAGAAATAAACTTAGCTGGAAATGTGAATCAACTAGGATTCGAACTTGGGTCTCAGATACTAACCACCAAACCCTTTGCCGCTTGCTCTAGAGATGGTCGGTAGGATACATTGCATCATTGGTTCCCAAGCAATTGCACTAGTTCTATATTAGTTCCTCAACTTCTATTAATTTGTAGAAACTTCAAATCTCAGTTCTATAAATTGTGATTAATGGGGGCTTAGAAACAACGACTCGCTACGTCCCATACGAGACCTCTTATCTCTCCAGGTTAGTTTATTACATATATAGATAACTATTAATGTGGTAACAAGTACAACACATTAAAACATAGAACCATTCTAATGCAATAAACCAACATTTAGAGATCAAAATGAAACTCGAGTGATAGTTTAGAAATTAATCCTACATCCTACACGTCCACAAACTCCTTCAATAAGTCCATTTGCTACTCTATTATCCTTTTTATTTTATTTTTTTTTATTATAGGTTTAGGCCTCTTTTCGTAAGAGACCAAGCAATGCATGCATCTCATAGCCAAGCAAATGCAAAAATAAATTCAACAGCCCCTTAGTCCATTACAGACGAAAACCGTACCGTGTCTTATAGATTAGTTAAGCCATGTGATGTTGTCGAGTGTCGACAACTCACCGTATATCTCTCCCTAATGGAAGCAGAGTCAAAATTTGAAATCGAAAAGATCAAAATTCAAACGATCAACAGCCCTACATCAATGATATTAGGTAGTGATAAAGGGACCAATTCCAAAAATAAAACTTCACTCATAATAGTTATTTCCTATTTCCAAGTCTCCATTACCTAGAATATGATAAATAGAAGAATGCAATTATTAGGCTGTTTACTGATTTCATTAGGTCATAAAACTTTGAAAATGATTGGAATTTCGAGTGGGATTCGGCTTTTATTTTCTGAATATCAATGACAAAATATGGATATTAAGAAACAGATACCAACTTTGAAAACCATATTTTTTTTTTTTTTTTGAGAGATAGACAGCACGCTACCTGCTTCGTTTATTTTATTTAGAAATAAACTTAGTTTGAAATGTGAATCAACTAGGATTCGAACTTGGGTCTCGGGTACCAACCATCAAGCCCTTTGCTACTTGCTTTAGGGCCGGTCGGTTTTGAAAACCACATTTAATTGCTATATTTATTCTTACCTAGGCATTAATTAGTATTAGTATATACATAAGTTTCTGATTAAGGCAACGAATGTGAATATTAAGTCGACGAAAGCGAGACTGATTTGTCTTAATTCATAAAATAAAAACTTGAAAACAATAGGGTTGAGGTACTAGGTAGTTTGAACATACCATAGTATTTCAAATATCCGATCGAATATGCTTCCGACCAGTCAACCAAGAATAAGAATCGTACGGAAATTTAACTCTTTTCTTTAATCTCTCTAAAATTATGTAATAGACAATTATTAGTATTATGCATTCTGAAATAAGGAAGAAAAAGTCGTAACCAGGTTCAGATTAAAATTAATAAGGAAAAAAAAAAAAGAAAATATAGGCAGTGGTTAGTTCAGGTATAAATCAGAGAAAGATCAGATGCACAGTCCTTTTCAAAGATCACTATATTCTTCGGACTGTCCAATGTGGAGCAGGTATACAGTTAATAGTACTAGTTAATGAGAGTATAGAAAAATAAACTGAAGCAGCCAAATGAATGTGACTGGGGAAATTCTAGTGACAAAATTTCAAAACAAATTTTTTTTTTGGACTAGATGGCACCTAGGGTTTTTCTGAACAATTCAATAATTCCCATTAGGGGTGTTAACGAGCTGAACACAAGCGAGCTGGGGCCGGCTCGTGCTGAACACGAATTGGCTCGTTAAAGTATCGAACCGAAAAATTCAACTCATACTGGCTCACGAGCTGGCCAACGAACAATAAGTTAAAAGGACTAGAATTTATAAAATCTTACTCATTAGATTTTGATCAAATGGTTGAAACTTTACGTATAAATAATTTTTTTTATAATTGAGCTCGACTTTATATTTTTATTTTTTAAAAAATAAAAAAAATATATATATATAGAGTTGAGCTATGATACTTTTACAAGTATCACCATCATGGTGCTATTAGGTTTTAAGCCATTGGATCTACTTTTTGATTATTAATAGCCCTTGGATTAAACACTATTCCACCTACCACCACCTACCACCATCATCTCAACCTCACATCTCTCCATCTATAGTCAAAAACTTGGTAGCACCAATAACTTAGTACTATTAATAGTATATTAGCCTAGTTCTATATATATATATATATATATATAGTAGGGCTAGAATACTTGTAAAAGTATCATGGGGGTGATACTTGTGTGTTTTTAGCCCTTGGATGGAGAGATGTGAGGTTGAGATGATGGTGATAGGTGGTGGTAGGTGNACTATTAATAATAAAAAAGTAGATCCAATGGCTTAAAACCTAATAGCACCATGATGGTGATGCTTGTAAAAGTATCATAGCTCAACTCTATATATATATATATATATATATATATATATATATATATATATATATTCGAGGTGTTATCGAGCAGAATACGAGCGAGCTGACCCCACCTTATGTTCGACTCATTTATTAAATGAGCTGAAAAATTCAGCTCTTTTACTAAACGAGCAATTTGATTTCGAACTTTTTTCGAGCCGAACACGAGCTGGCTCGCCAACAGCGAGCTGAATCGCCACCCCTAATTCCCATCATTTGACTTATAAATGGGTTCTCGGACTACGTTATATACATAGAATTAATATATGCAAGGACCCACCAAAGTTTATACACGTTTGACATAGAATTATTTTCTCTGTCAACTTGTTCTGAATGTTGGCTATCAGATTACACTCGCATAGTAAACTCTAGTTCTAGTTGGCTTCTACATGACATTTTTCTTACCGATAAATTCGAGAATAATGTATATATATGTAGCGAATTACTTATTCAAATCATTCTTTTCGTATCGAAGAATAGCACATAAAGTGGGATTACTAAGTGAAAATAACTATATATTCTGTGACAACTATGCCCCTGTTCTATCAGATAATAATCAGTTGCTTTGTGAAAATCCAGATAATCTCTGCCTAGGGAATCACACTATGTTTAAAAATTCAAAGCAAAAAAATCTAATCATTCCTTCTCTTTTTAGAAAATGTTCCCTAGTTTGATAGCACTTTTGTTAGCTTAATATTTAACTAAGTCCTCTAATGCCTACATAGAATTGAGAACTTTGGTTCTTAGGTTGGTTCTATTCTTCCCCCCCACCCTTTTTTTTTCTATATCTCCCTAACATATGGTCTATTATGACACATGTAATGATTAATAAACCTAACGATGAAACCGCAACCTGCGGATAAAACTTTTAACATCCTAAGTAAATGATTAACCTTTTCTGATCAATTCTCAGGGTCTTCTCAGTTTATGTCAGAGTCAACTATGTTGGTTAGGAATGTCAAAAGTCAAAAGCCTCATTACACCATGGAGATAATAAAGAATTATGCTAATGTTATATAATAATCAGTATATTGGGCTCTTAACTACCACATAAGCAAGACCAATTCAATTATTTCTTTCCCTCCTAGAAACAGAGAGTTTTCTTGTTATTCAACAATGTAGCCGTTGATAAGCCATAGTAACTACAGGTGATTTGTCGATTTATAGATTCTTTCCATTTTTTTGATAAGCGGCATAACTTTTTTCTTATTTGAAAAAAAGAAAAAACACAGACTTTGTTGCTCAAGTAGGATTTAGACCTTCTTAGAATACGACATAATGATTGGAGGAAAGGACAAGCAAAGAAAAGTTTTATAAAACACCAAAATTAGAACCAGGAGAGGTGACATAAATAGATTAAGTAAATGCCGTAACACCTTCAACTTATATATATATATATATATAGAGAGTCCGGCTACTATACTATCGATTGTACCAAGTCCTTGGTACTATTGAGTTTTCTACCGTTAAATCTACCCTTTGATCATTTCCATCTATTAGATTATACTATTAAACCAACCACCTACTCAACCCTAGGGGACCACTATCAATTTAACCCGGGACTATATCATCCTAACGACATCTATTCATCAAAACGGCCAGACAATCAATAGTACAAATGGGCTTGGTACTATGATAGCTATAGT
>NC_033623.1:15228344-15229412 GCF_001540865.1 Ananas comosus | reverse complement strand
TATATATATATATATATATATATAGAATTAGTCTACTATACCATTAATAGTACCCACCACTTGCTATTCAGTTTCAGCCATTGGATAAAGGGATATGCAATAAGGATGATAGTGATTCCTAGAGTTGAGTAAGTGCTTAGTTGAATAGTATGATCTATCGGGTGAAAATAGTGAAAGTGGTAGATCTAACGGCACAAAATTCGACAGCACTAAACATTTGGTACTATCGATAATATAATAGCCGAACTCTCTCTCTCTATATAGTCCGGCTATTATACTATCTATAGTACCAATCGTTTTGTGCTATCGAGTTTTCTATCGTTAGATCTTCCTATATAGAGAGTCCGGCTACTATACTATCGATTGTACCAAGTCCTTGGTACTATTGAGTTTTCTACCGTTAAATCTACCCTTTGATCATTTCCATCTATTAGATTATACTATTAAACCAACCACCTACTCAACCCTAGGGGACCACTATCAATTTAACCGGGGACTACTATCATCCTAACCGCACATCTATTCATCCAACGGCCGAAAACTCAATAGTACAATGGGCTTGGTACTATTGATAGTATAGTAGCATAATTATATATATATATATATATATATAGAGAGAGAGAGAGAGAGAGAGAGAGAGAGAGAGAGTCTGATTACTATATTATCGATAGTACTAAGTTCCTAATGCTATCAAATTTTCTGCCGTTAGAGCTACCATTTGATTATTTCCATATATTAAATTATACTATTTAACCAACAACCCAACTCAACCTTAGAAGATCATTATCATCGTAACCGCATATTTTTTTATCTAACAGCCAAAAACTTGATACAAATCACTTAATACTATTGATAATTCTATATATACAGTCCGGCTACTGTACAATCAATAGTATCAAGCTCTTGATGCTATCGAATTTTCTACCGTTAGATCTACTCTTTGATCATTCAGGAGCTTGGTCACCTACACGTAGGGATGTAATGTGGGCCATGCTAGGTCGGCACGACCCATATTTTTCGGGCCGAAGCGGACAAGGGCTTGGCTCGGCCCGGCCTGGCCCGACATCA
>NC_033623.1:15190402-15227902 GCF_001540865.1 Ananas comosus | reverse complement strand
ATCACATCCAGGCCGGGCCAGGCCGGGGCCGAGCTCCCTAGACTCCGGCCTAGCACGGCGCCTCGGCCCGAAAGGCACAGTCTATGCCAGGCCGGGCGGTGCTCTGGGCAGGCCCCTTTTTAAATTTTTTTTAAAAAATATATATACAATATAAAAATATATATAAACAAGAAATTATTTTTGTTTAAATTGATATTTTGGTTAAAAAAATTAAAATTTATAAAAATAATTGTAAAATAACAAATATTTAAATTTATTTTATATATTTGTAATATATTTTTGAAAAAAGAAAAGAATTCAAATCGTTTTTTCGTCCAATGGACCAAAAGCATGCCTAGGCAGACCTTGGTCCTTCTCCCCAGGTGATCAGACTCCAGGCCCAAGGCCAGTCTTGGCTTGGGCCTGGGTTCCGGCCGTGTCCCGGCTAGCACAGCCCAAGCGGACTGTGCCATGCCGGGCTAGTTGCCTCTCCTTGGCCCGGCATGAATGCTGCAGTAGCCGTGCCGGGTAACGGCCCGGCCCACAGTAGTGCACGGGCCGCCTGGCCCGTTTTACACCCCTACCTTAGTCTGAACTCAAGTCCCATTACCTCGGATTCGAATCCAAAATTGTCGCAAACAATCTCCAAACCCTACCACTGGGATTATCAATGGCTTTCTGACATCAATAACCATGATACTCAGTAGCACAAAACACTTTATTTGAGGAAAAGATTTAGAAGTATATGAGAAGGATCAGCAGAACTAATCAAGCATAATCTATGACGTCGGTGGATTTAATATTTTCTGGTTTAAAATTTTGGGTTTCAACTCACTCAAATTAGTAGGTGGTCACTTTCCAACTAGGCTCTAAAATACTGGAGAGTTCCATCATTATTTCCTTACCGAACACCTCTCAAACTTAAAAGCCTGAACATGCATCCAATTGGAAGTTGCTACAACAAGAAACTTGTACTGATAAACGATAACAAAACAAGGTCTCTTTCCATCATCTGTACAGCAACTTGCGATTATTAACATGATTCTATCACGTTCCAGTAGGAACCAAAAAAAATGAGCAAAATGTTATGCATTTGATCCAGCTTTCGCATCCAAGTTCTGCCGGATCAATATTTAGACAAGTTAAAATTTAGAATTTCGTACATTTATCTGAAATATTAATGTGTTAGAATATTCATATCAGCTAACACTCTATTAAGATGGTAACACTCTATTAAGATGGTAATGTTGCTTTCTACCTGCTAACTTGTCTAGAAGCTTTACAAACATCCATTCCTAATACATTGTAGGAATAACAGCAGTTACATTACCATATTTGTGGCCGTTTGTATAATACATGAGGTATAAGTTGTAATAAACAATAAAACCCCATCCAAAAACAGTTAAAGGCAGAGGAAATTCATTGTTGCAGATGTAAATAAGTTAATGGTATCTAAAGTGGGAGGACATCAACAAAGCTTTTGGATTCGTAAATAATATAACTGAAGAGGTCCAAAATATAACTAGCATTCTATTGGACTGAATCAGTAGAAAGAACTATCTACAAAAATTGATACTGCAATGAGCCAGCACCCATTTATACATTCAGTTATACCTCGCCAGGAGTATCATGAACAAAACTTCCGCTAGTCATCTACACCATTCAGTAGTCAGGATCTGCCCCTTGTAGTTTTAACTTCTATGTAAAAGAACCGATTGAAGTGCCATAGTCCTCCAATCAAACTGCATTTATTATGATAGCCTTTATTAGATAACGATCGACAACAAGCACTAAAACAATAAGCATGAATATCATTACGAAAACAACTTAAAAGCTAAATCATGGATTTAACAGATCGTACTTTTCTCCAAGTTGTTTCTCACATTGCTGGGAATCTGTTGCACCTGTTTACATTGAACCGCCGACTTTTGTGATAGCTTTTGCTCCTACACCATTGAACACAAACAATACAATGAAGTTTCTTCTTCCTGTCTTTCCTGGACCTAATGCAGGAGGATAGATATGTTACCTGATCGTGAACACGCTGCTGAAAGCTCCCAAGTCGTTCCATTTGACCTTCATAATACTTCTTCCTCTTCAGACACTGAAATGCCGCTATGATATCCAAAGCACACATGATTAGATGCAGATATTACAACATGGATGGTGTCATTTGTAGCAACTAACCACTTCTAATGTTTGTTGACACAAAAGGGCTCTGCGTATGGATTGTGCCAAGCGTGCTAAAAGTTGGCACAACACATTATGTTTGAAACTTAAATGGCATAGCATGACATGATAGTTGTAGTTATAACTCTATAATTTGTACTTTAAAACCTCAGTTTCCTAAAATGTTGTATCTTCGATTTCTTCCTACCTTGTTTGTTCCTTGCCCTGGTGAATTCCTTTGCTCTCTCCACTTCAATATCAATCTTCTTCTGCAAGGTGATCTCCTTTTGCCCGAGAACTTCTAGCACCTGCACATAGATGGCGTTAGTAATTGCTATATATCAAATCAAAAATATCATTTATGGTGAGGGATTATTTGTAAACTGTTAAAAACCAAGAAAAAGGTACATATTCCTCAAAAAAGTCCAGAGCAAGCACAAAACTCACTAGATAGAGTTAAAAATGTTAGTTCCTTCTCCAATGAAGAACAAATTGCATCTATTTCAGAGTTCATAGAAACTATGAGCATGATCAGACTTTTAGCAAAAAGATAAGGTAAAAGGTGACATTCACTTGAGATCTTTTTAGCCATGAAATTTGAATTAGAGTCTTGTAGCAAACCAACAACAAGATCACATATCATACAAAGTTTCAAGTGAGCTAAAATCAAGTTACAGGGTGAAAGAAATGAAGGTCATATATTTGTTATTAGCCTGGGATATTGCATGAGTTTCCTGAAAAACAACTGCAGATATTCTAGATACTTTCTTCCAACAAGTCGTTGAGTCGTCGTAAGTTGTAAGGACAGAAAATAATACAATGTAAGTATTCTTAAGAAAATCTGTCAACCATCATTACAATACTGTTAGAATATAATCAACTATAGTAGTAATACCTGAAGACGCTGTTTACCATTAAAATCGTGCCATTTTCGCCAATCCGATGGTTTTAAAATGCCTCAGAAAAGTAAAATTAGTGATCTGTACTGAAAAGGGAAACAGTTTTCCAGCATCCTCTTACACGCCCACAATGTGCTTTGCATTATGTCCCTAGTTCAGACTATCTTGAACCTTGAGAGAAAAAATCTTCTCATAAAACAATCATGCAAGTATTACCAAAAATGACAAGTTACAGCAGTAAAGCCAATACCCTATCAAACTAAATTAGCTCGAGTCGTGTCCATGTTTTCGCCCGTACTTTTTCCCTGAAAAGTTTTCATTATTCTCGTCAGATTCAGAAACCCTAGTTCGATAAATCCTAACCCTAAACTTCAGATCAGACACAAATAATCCTCATTTTTCCTCTTCAGAAGTTCTTTCACCATGTTCAAGAAATCCAAAACCTCTAATCAGCAACTAAAAGATTATTCTCCAAACAAGAATCTTTAAACCCTGCAACACTTCCTTGGCAATCCACTAAATGCCTTGACATTATAGCACCACAGAGATCTTCAATTAAAACCCTACCTTTAAATCTTACCTCAAAAGTTAAGAACTTTTCACTTCATCATACTCTGTCCTTTCTTGATCATGATTTAATATCAGATAAAACGACCAAAGGGGAAAGTGTAATAAACTGATCCTATAGCAACCACCTTATCGGTTAGGATGGCTATGGGAGATGATGTAAATTGGATACCTGATCCAGTTGCTCTCCGATGAAGCTGGATACCGCTGAGGAAGAGTAGAATTGGAGATGATGGGAATTGGTTCCACAATTCCAATTCAATCGGTCTTCAGCTTGATCGGGACGAGATGAGGAAGATCCAGGGATAGAGAGGAGTTGAGAGAAGAGGAGGGATGAGTTCTAGTAGAGGAGAAGAGGAGGGAGTTAGAGAAGAAGAAGAGGAGAGAGATAATTGGGGAAAAAAAAAGGGGATTTTATTAATCTTCTGCCTGTCTCATTACATCGTTAGCTTGCTATTTATACTCTACTAATTTCGAGGACCACATTGTAAGAGTTACAATGGACAGGGATATGAAGGTAATTGTATTTAAACCATATGAGCCTTAGTGGGTTTAATTCTGTCTCATGCTGGATCCCTCGCTTGGGCCGGCCCACACATAGTCCAACCCGCATCCGAAGCTAAATGCGGATTCGGGTCCCATCGTAACAGTGAGAAGGTGCGAACCCGGTATCCGAACCGACCCTTTCCCATTGATCGCACCGTTGCGGCTCGGAGGCGGATTTAAGTGAGGCTACAGTGAGGGAACACGAGCCCAAAACCCGATAAGCCGTCTTCTTTACCAATCGCGTCGCCGCCATTGCTTCGCTTGCCATGGATCCTCTATTGTCTCCTCTGGTACCTCTATTTCTCCTACTCCTATGCTTCCCCCTTCGCGGTCATGGTAGCACCATGACAATCCCCTCCCCTCAAAAACTTCCTTGTCCTCAAGGATCAACTCCGGGGAACTGGGACTTGAGGAATTGATAATCCTCCCAAGTCGCCGATTCCTCCGGCAAGTTGCTCCATTTGACAAGCACTTGAGTCGCAGCCTTGTTGCCCCGTCGAACCACCCGTCGGTCCAGGATGCTCTCCGGTTCCGCCAGTAGCTGTCCCTCCTCGCCGACCAACGGCACGGTAGGCGAAACAGGTCTCCCTGTTGTCGGACTCCTCTTGAGAAGGGACACGTGAAAGACAGGATGAATTTTTGACCCTTCTGGGAGTCGTAAGCGGTAGGCGACCATTCCGATTTTCTCTAAAACTTCGAACGGCCCGTAATATCTCGAGGTGAGTTTCACATTCTTTCTTATGGCGACTGTGAGCTGACGGTATGGTTGCAATTTGAGATATACAAAGTCGCCAACTTGGAACTCGCGGTCGACCCTACGTCGGTCAGCGAACTGCTTCATGCGGTTCTGAGCCAGTTGTAGATGTTCCTTGAACTCGCGGGTTAACCTTTCTCTTTCCTTTCCCCAATCCTGAAGTACTCCCACTGAGCTCCTAGATAGGTTGTCGGTCATGTAGTTTGGTGGTGGTTGCCCGTAAAGAGCCTGATAAGGAGAGGTTCCCAGGGAAGTATGATGGTTGGTATTATACCACCATTCTGCATGTGCCAGCCACTGATGCCATTTCCTCGGGTGTTGGAAACACAGACACCTGAGGTAGGTCTCCAAACACCTATTTAGTCGCTCAGTCTGCCCGTCGGTTTGGGGATGGTAAGCGGTGCTCATGTGCAGTTTGGTACCAAGTAATCGGAATAGCTCTTGCCATAACTGACTTGTGAAAACCCGATCTCGATCTGAAACTATTATCTCTGGTAGCCCATGCAGACGGTAGATTGTATCAAAGAAGGCTCGGGCCACTTCGATGGCAGTATAAGGGTGAGTTAGCGCAATGAAGTGTCCATATTTAGTCAATCTATCCACTACCACCAGAATCGAGTCTTTGCCGTCTGACTTGGGTAACCCTTCTATAAAGTCCATACTGATCTCACTCCAAGTCCGTGTCGGAATGGGTAGAGGTTGAAGTAATCCAGCGTACTTAGAGTTGTCCGATTTGTTTTTAATGCAGACCTCGCACTCTTCCACCAACTTCTTCACATCCTCCCTTAACTTCGGCCAATAGAATGCTTGCTTGATACTCTTATAAGTATGGTGCCTTCCTGAATGACCTCCTAGAGGGGAGTCATGCATTTCTTTTAAAATTTTTCTCTTCAACTTCTCATCACCTCCAATGTACAGTCGACCCTTGTATCTAATAAGTCCTTGCTGATAAGTGAAAGGTTGTTGATCTGTGGGTTGTATAATGAGGCTGGCAGTCAGCTTCTTGCAGTGGTCATCCTTTTCGTAGCTCTTGATTACTTCCGAGACCCAATCGGGTATAACCCCTGTGATTGCTTGTACTACTCCTTCCTCAATCCCTCTCCTAGATAGCGCGTCGGCGGCTCGATTTTCTTTTCCCTTCCTGTATTGTATGATATAATCCAAGCCCATAAGCTTGAGCATCCCTTTCTGCTGGATCGCGGTGTTAATCTTTTGTTCCAGTAGAAATTTCAGGCTTTCATGATCCGTCTTTATGATAAAAGGTTTTAAGCTGAGGTAGTGGCGCCATTTCGTCACCGCCATTAAGATAGCAAGGAACTCTTTCTCATAAGTCGAGAGTCCCAGATTCTTCTTACTGATTGTTTTGCTCATATAGGCGATAGGTCTCCCCCCTTGTGCTAAAACTGCCCCGAGTCCTTGGCCGCTAGCGTCTGCTTCCACTTCGAAGGGTTTTGAGTAGTCGGGCATAGCTAGAACAGGTGCTTCCGTCATTGCTTTCTTTAACCTTTCGAATGCAAGGGTGGCTTCCTCGCTCCATTTAAAGCTATCCTTCTTCAAGAGCTCCGTGAGAGGCTTACTGATTACTCCATATCCTTGAACGAACTTCCTGTAATAGCCCGTAAGCCCTAAGAACCCTCTCAGTTCCTTAATAGATCTGGGCAGTGGCCATTGGAGCATTGCTTCTATTTTGCTGGGATCAGTCGATACTCCTTTTTCGGTGAGGACATAGCCTAGATAATCAACCTGTCTTTGTCCAAAGAAACATTTGGATCGTTTGGCACATAATTGATTAGTCCTGAGCACTCCCAACACTCGTTTTAAGTGTTCCGCGTGCTCCTCCAAGGTCTTACTGTATATCAAAATATCATCAAAGAAAACTAAAACAAACCTCCTCAAAAACTGGTCAAAGATCTCATTCATTATGGCTTGGAACGTGGCCGGCGCGTTAGTAAGTCCGAAGGGCATGACTCTGAACTCATAATGGCCGACATGTGTGCGGAAGGCTGTTTTCGATATGTCGTTTGGGTGCATTCGGATTTGATGATATCCTGACCTCAAATCAATCTTCGAGAAATATTTAGCCCCCCCCAGTTCATCTAATAAGTCTTCGATGATCGGAATTGGGTATTTGTCCTTCACAGTGAGCTTATTCAATTGCCGGTAGTCGACGCAAAACCTCCAGGTTCCGTCCTTCTTCCTGACCAAGAGGACAGGTGAGGCGTAGGGGCTACGGCTGGGTTGAATAATTCCGGTTTCCAGCATCTCTCGAATCTGCCTCTCCATCTCGTTCTTCTGTTCAAAGGTGTACCTATAAGGTCTGATATTCACTGGTTGAGAATCGGGCAGCAGCGTTATTCTGTGATCCTGGTTTCTAGTTGGGGGCAACCCTTGAGGCTCCTGGAATATATCCCAATATTCTTGCAAAACCATTTGAATAGTCTCAGGTATGTGTTCCTCCTTTCCTTCCTCTGGAGGGATCCACTGTGCCACTGCATAGCAGCTGCCCTCTTGGAGTTCCTGCTGTATCTGTTTGGCTGTAATGTTCCGCAATCCTGCCTTGTCAGGCATCCCCTTTAAGTGGATTTTCTTGTCACCCTTTGTAATGATAACCGTGTTAATTTCGTAATCGAAAGTGACCGGACCATGTGCTCTCAACCAGTCGATCCCTAAGATCATGCTAGACCCTTCAAGTCGTATCACTCTCAGGTCTGCCGAATACTTTTCACCTTGCATCTCCCAGATATAATTGGTGCATTTGAGCTTACTCAACACCTTTTGACCATTAGCTACTGTTACTAAGAGTGGTGTGGTCGTTGCGATGCTAGCCTTGGTCTCTTTAGCTACCCCAATGTCAATAAAACTATGAGTGCTCCCAGTGTCCACAAGGATGGATAAAGTCTTACCCTTGTTCTCTCCTTGTATTTTGATGGTATCTTGGCTATCCTCAGCACTCAAGGCATGAACTGATAACCCCAATTCTTCTTCTTCTTCAACTTCAACCCCCTTTTCTCCTTCTATCTCCTGCAAACTAATCTCATCATATACTTCTGTCACCTCTGGGTTTGCTTGTATGGCATTCACTGCTTGCTGCTTACAGATATGGCCAGGACTGTACTTGTCCCCACACTTGAAGCAGAGACCGGCGGCTCTTCTCTGCTCGATTAGTTGCCGGCTAGGGAATGCCTTCTCTGTAGTGAACTTGGGTTGGTTCCTGGCGGTGTCGGAGTACCTTCCAGATGTTGCCGAGCCAATTCCCTTGTAGTTGCTTGGAGAATTGGCGATCCCCTGTAACCGAAGCATTTGTTTACTCTTTTTCATCATAGCCGCCATGGTTTGTTCTTGTAGTTTGGCTTGTTCGAATGCCTGAGCTAAGGTTCGTGGATATAACATCTTGACAGCAGATCTGATCTCATCTTTTAGCCCACTCAGAAAGCTCGAGAGGAAATAGTTCACGGAAAATTGCGAATCAGTAGTAAGCAATCGTGCCCTTAAATCCTCAAATTGCTCTTGATACTCCTCTACTGTTCCAGTTTGCACCAGTTTGTTAAATTCCTCCACCACATCCACCGATCCTCTAGTATCAAACCGCTTGCAGATTTCTTCGGAAAAATCTGCCCAATGGACCATCTGCTTTTCTGCTAAATACCCTTGAAACCAGGTATCAGCCTTATCATCCAAATGCATGGCTACTAACTCCATTTTCTGATGTTCCTTAATACTATAGAATTCGAAATATCTCTCACATTTTCTCACCCAACTTCTCGGATTGTCATTCATGAATATAGGGAATTCTAACTTGGGAAATGGAGTTTGGAACCCTGATCGATTGATGGTAGGTTGTATATGATTATCTTCCTTTGTGTGAGAAATAAGTGGAGTTGGCAATATACCTCGTTCATCTATACTAATTGAAGATGTAGCCCCTCTGACGGATGTAGCCTGTGGTATGTTCACCAATAGATCCATAATCTGTTCAAGCTTCTTCGAGGTGTTTGCAGAATCTTTCTTCCAATCTTCATAATGAGATTGTCCTTCAATACGTATCGCCTCCATACGACTGGTAAGTGATTCAAATTTCCTCTCAGTCCCTGCAGTTAACTCTTGCAATTGTTGCTCCAATGCATGAACGTGTTCATCGAGCAACTTTAAACGGGTTCCTTCGGCCATTGTTTTGCTAATAAATTTGAACCTGTTACCTTTTGCAGACCCAATTTTGATCAATATCTGGCGGGATCCACCTGCAAGAAGGTTGCAGGCACCAGGTGGGAACTTCGAACAGATGGCGGGCGTTTAACTTCCCTGCCAATTCTGTGAGTTCAAGAACCGGGGAAGGTTCTTACAGCGGCCCCCTTTGTCCAGGGTCACCCAGAGGCGACCCTAGCAGCACGGGTAGCTGCGTCGCCTTCGGATTCAACAGTTGTACAACCGGAGTCCCTGCGGCTGCGCCGTACCGATCCCTGGGATCTAAACCGCTCTGATACCAGATTGTAATAAACTGATCCTATAGCAACCACCTTATCGGTTAGGATGGCTATGGGAGATGATGTAAATTGGATACCTGATCCAGTTGCTCTCCGATGAAGCTGGATACCGCTGAGGAAGAGTAGAATTGGAGATGATGGGAATTGGTTCCACAATTCCAATTCAATCGGTCTTCAGCTTGATCGGGACGAGATGAGGAAGATCCAGGGATAGAGAGGAGTTGAGAGAAGAGGAGGGATGAGTTCTAGTAGAGGAGAAGAGGAGGGAGTTAGAGAAGAAGAAGAGGAGAGAGATAATTGGGGAAAAAAAAAGGGGATTTTATTAATCTTCTGCCTGTCTCATTACATCGTTAGCTTGCTATTTATACTCTACTAATTTCGAGGACCACATTGTAAGAGTTACAATGGACAGGGATATGAAGGTAATTGTATTTAAACCATATGAGCCTTAGTGGGTTTAATTCTGTCTCATGCTGGATCCCTCGCTTGGGCCGGCCCACACATAGTCCAACCCGCATCCGAAGCTAAATGCGGATTCGGGTCCCATCGTAACAGTGAGAAGGTGCGAACCCGGTATCCGAACCGACCCTTTCCCATTGATCGCACCGTTGCGGCTCGGAGGCGGATTTAAGTGAGGCTACAGTGAGGGAACACGAGCCCAAAACCCGATAAGCCGTCTTCTTTACCAATCGCGTCGCCGCCATTGCTTCGCTTGCCATGGATCCTCTATTGTCTCCTCTGGTACCTCTATTTCTCCTACTCCTATGCTTCCCCCTTCGCGGTCATGGTAGCACCATGACAGAAAGCTACTACTCAAAATCAACTCTAGGGTGCTTCGATTCCTCACATTGCTTCAGATAAAGCATAAATTTCCAAGATCAACTCAAATCTCTCGCCCTTTCCTCGGATCCCCAAAACCAAGCTACCAAATTCAACACACTCCTACCCTCTTCAATTCCTAATCTTACATTAACGAAAATAACAGGAAAAAAATTAACAATTTCTCAGACATTAACGATTCCTACCACCTGATTCGACGAGAAAAGAAGATTAAAGAAGCAATCAAGAAAACAAACGATAAATCTACGAAAAAGGAGAATAACCTGCTTCAATTGCTGCGAAGAGGACACAGGAGACTCGTCCCTACACCCACCAAAAAGCTTCGAAAACATGGCGCAGAGGATCGAACGAGGAGGGAGAGATCAAAGGAAAGTGATGACGAAGAAGAAGAGCTACGAGTAATTAGAACGAAGAGCCCGAGCGGGAACAATAAAAGAAAGGGATAAAAATAAACTCCGTTTATTTATTTACCCATTCTCCTTTCCTTATTTAGTTTTAATTTTTTTTTCCCATGTCCGATTCGAATTTCCATTTCCTTTTTATTTTTGAATTTCCTATTTTGACCTTACTCTCTATTGATATTTGATACGCTTCTCCGAGTGGCAGGTGGAAATAACGTCATTGTCAGGGGTAATTTCGGCCAATGAAAATGCAACAGCGGGTTGGTGATGGTAGTGGTGGTGGGCCATATGGCATGTTCGTGGGTTTTATTTCACTTTTTTGTTTTTTTTCTCTCAGAATTAGTATGATAGTGATTATTTGATTAGGAAATTAGGAGTGTGATATGGAATTTTAGTGTATCTTTTAAGACGAAATATATGGAAACAATTTTAATAAACGCCACTGCATAAAAACATTGGGTTTCACAAATTTGTTATTGGATTCTTTGGGTTGTTGGGTTCCTTGCACTAAAATTGTAACTTAGGCTAATACACGGAAATATTCTTACTTACATAAGTTGTTAAATTTTCTCGCAGATAATGCAGAGCACATGAATCTCGAGCATCTTTGCCAGGTTACGAGCATCTCAAAAATGGCATTTCACTGGAATTGTTTACACCCTGATGCTTTACCAGAAGGTGAATTGTTTACGAGCATCTCAAAACTGCAGTACTGGAGGGCTACTCATGTAAATAATCAGGCGTCGGGCGCCAAAAAGAACTCAGAAACCACCGAAGGTAGCTGGACTTGTGGCAGATGCAACAAAGTAAAAGAAAAACCATCCAATCCAACAAAGTAAAAGAAAAACCATCCAATCAGAACCGTAGACAATCTGCGTGCATGCGCCAAAAAGAACTCAGAAGCCACTTAAGGTAGCTGGAATTGTAGTAGATGCAACAAAGTGAAAAGAAAAAAAAAAACCATCCAATCGGAACCAACCGTAGACAATCTGCGAGCATGCGGAAAGGAAAGGCTTTCTCCCACAACAAGAAAGTGTTACTTTCAGTGAACACTTTTACGCCTTTACTCGAGGCTGAGAACAAATGCTATAGTATGTAGATGCCGCAGAACTTGAAGCAGCAGTTCTACGTGTTTGTTGTTCTAATATTTAGGCCAGTCGGAGCCTCTAGCAAAGGAGAGAGAGAGAAAGAGAGAGAGAGATGAACACTAAGTTCTTGATAGCATCAGAAGCTTAGCCTTATGCATTTGCAGTAAAACGACAGACACGAGCAGAGTAAAATTGTTTGCTCTACTACAATTGCAGATAATTTAGTAGATTACCGACTATTTCATTAACACAAACAACTTATCGCAGGCACTCCTATGTAAATAAGAGTACAACACACAATTTTAACAAGACAATACAAGGATCGAGGAGGTCCCAACGGTTTTATTTTCTAGCGACAAAAAGTTTCAGATCCAAATGAGCAGCTTCCCGGACTGTCAAACATATCCCTGCACTTGTATACCTGGTGCATCCTGACATGAAGTTAAACTACATTTAGTGTAATGGTAATAACTGATGGAACTTGAGCAAATAAAGGCTGAGGTGTCTTCTATTGGAGAAATGGGGATAAATCTACAACCATTTCGAATAAATGGCATATATCTCATTGGATAATAGAAATGGAAGTTCAAAATCATCAAGAGAAAACACTGTTCTATTGCAGTGACTTGTCTGATCACTGCTCTCAAAACTCTTTTCTACAGCAAAGTGCTAAGAAATGCGTCTCATGAGTGGGCAATTCAACAATAACAATATTTTCCTTCTTGCATTTTCGTGAATATCACTTTCCTACAACTGTAGAACACTGGCATACAGACCAAAAGAAAAGTTCAAATTGAGTCAAGTATTTTATATGGAAAATAATAAGGCATATTGCATCTACTTCTCTGTAAAAACCTTTTTTTTTTCTTTTCTTTTTTGGCATTCTTCCACAAGGCACGATCCCCATTAGATATATGTTTGAGGAAGACCTATCCCTATTAAATATTTGAATCAGAATGCAAATGAAGGACACACAATGCTTGTAAAGTTTCTGAGATCAAAGAAAAGGCATAAACTAAAACAGCTATAAATGATTTAAGTGAAGACGAACAAACTTCGCTCCAGTCTACGAATTCATTATCAAGTATCAACAATATCAGAATAAGATTCGTCAACTAGTAGAGGATCAAAAGAGAGGTTTTGCGATTATTCTATCCAAGATGCTCAATTCATGCGACTCTAACCACTCAAACAACAGGACTACTCATTTGGTAACACCCAGAATATCTCGAGGGCATAATTTGGCACATTGACAGCATTTGATGCAACTGGATTTGAAGTTTTCACCAACTACAATTTCAAATAGCCTTATTAGTTATTGGATTGCAGCAGATAATATGCCCTAAGAATTCGACATTTCCATCGCTAACAATTAGGCAAAGCAGCATTTCCAATCAGTCTAGAATCAGCTAATAAGATAAAAGTTTTCACCTTGAAACCACAGGAGGAATCTCAAACGCAAATAAGAGTAAGTGAAAAAAGGGAAAGGTGCCACCTTTAAGCCCTATGCCGTCGAAGCCGACGCGATCATCCCCGTCTTGCGCGCGTAGGCGAAGATCCCCCCGGCCTCGATCACTGGCCCGGCATCGCCGATCGGCTTGAGGCGGTACTCCCTCCCCGTCGTGTGATTGATGAGGACGCTCTTCTCCAGATCGACGGTCACGACGTCCCCCGTCGTGCACTCCTCGTGCAAACCCTCCGTCTCCACCTCCAAGGGGTACACCTCGCCCGTGGCAACGGAGTTCCGGAAGAAGATGCGCGCGTACGACTCGGCGACGACGGCGCCGACCCCGGCGGCGCCGAGCGCGACGGGGGCGTGCTCGCGGGAGGAGCCGCAGCCGAAGTTGGCGCCGGCGACGACGACGGGGAAGCGGCTGGCGGCGGCGCCGGGGGCGACGAAGGGGACGGGGTACGCGGCCGAGGGGAGGCCGCAGAAGGCGTGGGAGCCGAGCTTGGCGTACTCGTCGGGGTTGGAGGGGACGAGGGTGAGGTGCTCCGCGGGGATGATTTGGTCGGTGTCGATGTTGTCTCCGAGGACGAAGCAAGGGCCATGGAAGAGGGTAGGAGAGGAGGGGGAGGAGGAGGAGGAGGAGAGCGCGGCGCGAGGGGGGAGGAGGAGGGGGGAGGGGGCAATTCGGGAAGAGGCGGCGAGGATGGAGGAGGGGTGGTTCGGGAAGGGGGAGGGGTGGTAGGATGGGAAGCGGAGGGCGGGGGCGAGGCGAGGCGGAGGGGCTTTTTGGGAAGCGACGGAAGTTCTGGAGATTGTGGGTGAGGGTTTCGCCGCCGCCGCCGCCATCGACATTGGTGGGGAGAAGGAGATCCGCTGCTATCGTATTCTTCACGCCGCTGCTAAACTATAACTTCACACTGGGCTAAAAGTAGCAATTTTACAAATATACTACTGGGCTCAACTCACTCAGGTTCGGGTCTGATTGGGCTATTATTCCATGAGCTTCAAACCTCGGGAAATGGATCGGTCTGGCCCATCCCAATCCATCTGAATTCGACTACCAAAGCCGAAATTCGTAATCCAAATTCGAACCCGAATCCGTTGGAATTTGTAAAAATTGATATCCAAACCCCCAAGCCCAATCAAAATTCAAAATTCCGAACCCGAAGCCGAAACAATAATTTCTCTTTACAGTATTTTAAAACATATTACATTAAATCAAAATTTTTAAAGTACAAATTCAACATATATATATATATATATAGAGTCCGGCTGGGATACTGTCGACAGCATCAAGGGCTTGGTACTATCGAGTTTTCCATCGTTGATTAACTCTTTGATTATTTTTACCCGTTAAATTATACTATTCAACCAACCACCCACTCAACCCTAGGAGGTCTACTTCATCCTAATCGTATATTTTTCAATTCAAGAGCTAAAAAATTAATAGCACCAATGACTTGGTGCTATTAATAGTATTCCAACCTAATTTATATATATATATACATAGAGTAAGGCTACTATGCTATCGGAAGCACGGAGCCTTCCGTGCTTCCAGCTCGTTTTCGATGTTGCGATTTTCGAATCGTCGATCGGCTCCGTTAAACTTGATCTAGAGTATTTGAAGTACCTAGAAAATAAATTTTATGATTTTACGATATTATTTACCTAGTGAACGAAGGGGCTCAAAATCAACGGCTGAAAATAAAAATCTTACAAAATGTAATAATATGGCATTAAAATTTTAAATCAAAGATATTGATCTTGTTTTATATAGTATAAAGAATTTTCTATCAAAATTTCACGTGATTTGGATATTTCTACACCGTTAAACTTGCAAACGTCGACTAGGCATTGAATTTGTTGATTTTAAGCCCTATTCGATCACTAGAGAAATGATATCGAAAACTAATAAAATTTATCTTTCTAGGTACTCCAAATACTCTAGATAAGTTTACGGAGCGATCGGACGATTCGAATATGTCGCAAACATCGAAAAAAGCTAGAAAGTGAGCCACGGAGCTACGTACTTCGATAGCCATAGTAGCCTCACTATAATATTATAGTATATATATAGAGAGAGGAGAGAGAGAGAATAGAGTACGTATACTAATCGGTAACACCGAAACGCTTCCAGTGCTAACCAAGGTTGGTTTTACAATATATGTGCGCTTCCAAATCGACATCGGCTCGCTTACACTTTAATCTACACTTAAAAGTACTTTAGAAACTAAAATTTCATAATTTGTTGCGATACCATTTACCTTTCAAACAGTATTGCTAAAACATTGAACGGCTGAAAATAAAAATCTCATAAAAAATGATGATAAAAGATTTAAATTCAAGATCAGATATACTAATCTTACTCTAAATAGTGAAAAAAAAATTTATAAAATTTTCATCGGATTTGGATTGTTTTACACCGTTAAACTCTCAAACACACCATATCTGCCATTAAAATTGTCAATTTTGAGATCTTTTGATCACTAGTCAAATGATGTCGAAAAAATCTGAAATTTAGTTTCCAAATACTTTCAATAGTGTAGATCAAGTCTAACGGAGCCGATCGTCAATTTGGAAGCTGCATCATCGAAAACAACTTGATAGCACGGAGCACTCCGCACTACCGATAGTATACAGTTAAAATCCATATGGAAATTCAAATTCGCCGAATTTTTGTTTTTAATATACATATCTAAAACTCTATCTATTTAACATTGAAATAAATCCGCTCTTCCGTTTGAATTTGAATTCGGATAAAGTTTTAAATATCGGTATCTATTGACAACCCTAGTGGAGAACTGGAGATACACCCCTTAATTTAGTTAAAATCATTTAATAGCTAGCTATAAAATGACAAGACATCTAATTTAGAAAAATATACAATTTGCAAATACGTTAAATTATTATTATTTTTTCTATGAAGTCATAAAAATGTCTAAATCACTATAATTCTTTTTTGGGGGCTAAGTAAAATACTATTTAAAAAAATTGCTAAAAACTAATAACGTAAATTAACGTGGGGCGTTGTGATTAGCGGAGAAGTTACTTTGCTGTTGGAGGTATTACAGCGAATCCCATCCTCAATCACACCACAAGCCCCTGCTTCGTCCGCAGAATCCGTTCGATGAATGACACGTGCCAACTCTCACGGAATCCTCGACAATATCCAACCACGATCCGACACGTGTAAGAATGACGTGGCATCAGACAAAGGTAATCCTCGAGAAACGACATTAATCACATACCTACAAGATTCCAACACATAAAGCAATGCTCTTTTTCTTTTCACTAATTTAGGATATATGCTCAGGGGTTTTTTCTTTTACTTCTCTCCTTTTTGAGAAAAAAATTAAGAGGATACGAGGTCCTTAAATAAATGTATTATCAGAAATTTTAAATATTTAAATTTATTATTATCTTATTTAAAGGTAATTGTCCCGTCACAAAAATATTTTGTAAAGTGGGTCTTAAGTTTTTTTTTTTTACTTTTAACTCCTAAATTCCTCATCCACAAAATCTTTTGGAGGTAGCCTCGGTGAGAACCACGTGCTCTCAACACCATCCAACCACTACTCTTTCAAAAGTACCAAACAATTTCTCTCACACACACTCTCTCTCTCACTCCTCACAGCATCTGACACCCATTCCCTCCTACCTACACCACTATGTAATATATCTTAGAACCCATCAACGTTGCTCATCTTAGAGCTTATTATTATGTGTTTGTGAGTCACTGTCACACATCACCCACCAAACTTAGTTACAAAAGAAAAGCACTAAAAACCCACTTAGGGGATAAGATTATCCCTAACTTAGTTGGATTAGAGCAAATTCTCAATTTTAATTGGCGTCAATGGTATCGCCTCTGTAGGATCTTTGCTTGCTCCGAAATGCGACAATTCCCATGTTTTGTGGTTTTGCGTGGGATTTGGACTCTTTATTAGTAGAATTTTCTAGATGGTGGTGACATTTGTAAATGTAGTTTTCTTTTAGATTTTCTGTAGTATAAGTACTTCTGTGTTTTTTTTATTTTTGCATTTTTTTGGCAGTGAGATTTTAAGGATTTTGTGATGGAGAAGGCGTTGTTAGAGGTTGTAATCACAGGGAAAACATGTTTCAAACCATTAATTGGTCGCATGGATAGCATAAAATCCTCTCAATGGAAAGGTAAGGTGGAAATTGCATGAAAATCCATGTAAAAAGCTCCAATTTTTATGTGTTTGCATGATCCGTTTATTCATCATTCATATGTTTCCGAAAAAACACAGGGTTTCCGGTAAAGGCTTGCTATTCGGCGGCGAGAACTCCGAGCAAAGAGATCGAGTCTCCGGTTGCTCCGACGAAGTTTCCGAGGAGTGATTCTTCCTGTGTTGTGAATGGATCCAATGGTGCTTCTTTCATATGGGGATCCTCTGTAAACAGTTACATCCTTGATGCATATGAAGATCAGTATGGGGGGATAGTTATTAATCCGGATCGATTGCCGCGCGACGCAAGTGCTTTCGCCAATGCACTTCAAGCATCCCTTTCTTTATGGAACTTGCTTGTAAGCTCTAGATCCTTGTGCATTTCCTCTTTCTTAATACCAACTTATTTTTCTCTTTGTTTTCTCTGTTTCTGTAGAATGAAATAATGCCAATTTCGGATATGCGAAGGTGTTAGCTTTACGAAAGCATGTGTAGTTTGTTGCCAAGTTCATAAAATTCTACTATTAATCAATATTTTGTCATGTGCTCAAGAGTGTTGAATGATAGAGTTGAGGATTATGCTTTGTAAATCTAGAGAAAGTAAAGGGGACTAATTTTTGTGTGCACATTTTCCAGGGTAAGAAAGGGGTGTGGCTTAAGCTACCGCTGGATCGATCTGAGCTCGTCCCCGTAGCAGTGAAGGTATGGTCAATTTTAGCAATCTTGTGAATCGAGTGCTCGTGAATTTTTCTTTTTTTGCATCATAGTTGTGACCTGAAGAGCGGAAGCTGCGATCTTGTTAAACTATTGCTGACCCAGTAATAGTTATCTTTCGCCGTCGATCCTTTTGGAAATAGTTTGATTTGTAGCCACTTTTACAAGTATCGGAAATTTTCCGCGCATTTTCTCTGGGAGTGTAATCTTGGGAGCATCATTTCAGGAAGGATTCAAATACCACCATGCTGAGCAAACTTATGTAATGTTAACTTATTGGATTCCCCAAGGGCCTTGCATGCTTCCTGCTAATGCATCTCATCAAGTTGGAGTCGGCGGCTTTGTGATCAATGATCATAATGAGGTACTCTCTCTCTCTCTATATATATATATCCCTCTCTATATAGTATGATCTCTATTCGTCCTAAAAACTCCGTGCACGCAACAATGAGTTGGTTTTGGCCATTTACGGATTGTTGTTCGCCGCATACTCTTCTTGTTCATAGTATGAACCATTTTTGTTCTTCATTAGGAGAACGTTTATGTGCTCGGGTAATTCATTATATGTTTCTAGTGATTTTCTACATGTTATTAACGTAACATTGTCGAATTTCGAAGGTGCTTGTGGTGCAGGAGAAATACTGGTGTTCTGCATTTTCCAGTGTATGGAAACTTCCGACAGGGTTTATTCTCGAGGTAATCGTCGAAGCAAAATATCAATTAAAAGTATCTTCAAATATTCAAACTCATTTGAATCATTATTCCTTTCTCCAAAAAAAGAAAAAAATATATTGAAGGTGAGCTTAAAACGGTTTTTTTATGGCAGTCCGAGGAGATCTTTACAGGAGCTGTAAGAGAAGTCAAGGAGGAAACTGGAGTAAGACTCAAAGCTATATTCCTTTTCTCTTTATGAGAATCTCACATCTCTCTTTGTTGTATTTAACTGAAATTTAATAATTAGGAAAGTAACTGAATGTTAATCCAATCTCTGATGTATTCTACAGATTGACACCGAGTTTGAGGAAATAATTGCTTTTAGGTAATTATCCCTTTTATGTTCTCACAAATCATATATTTCGGCACTAATTTCATACTAAATTAAGCAGGACATTTAGCATAGAGAATGATTTAATGCTGAGAGTGAAATTTACAGTAATATGTAGGTTTTAATGTGCCCATATTTTTTTGTTCTTCTAACCGCCTCAACTTTTCCACGATGAGGATACTGTAATTGACGGTGTTTCTTAATTCAGTACAAACAAACTGTGGAAAAGAGGCGAAACGATTTTGTTTTTAAAATCTAATTTGTTGTTTTCTATTCCATCTTCCTGTTAGGCACGCGCACCATGTGGATTTTGGAAAATCAGATTTGTTCTTCATCTGTATGCTGAGGCCACTGTCAACTGAAATCAAGATAGATGATGCAGAGATACAGGCAGCCAAGGTAACTGTAACAACACATCAATAAAAATGTGATAAAAATGTAAATTATCTAATGGAAAATTTAGTTGCTGAATGGAGAAGAAAATGGAAAATTTTATTCTGCTTTCAGTGGATGCCCCTCGTCGAATTTGTAGAGCAGCCATTCAATCAGGAAGACAACATGTTCAAGAAGATCATCGACATCTGCATCGCACGGCTTAGGAAGCGATATTGCGGATTAGCAGCTCAGCAGGTGATCTCGAAATTTGACGGGAGATCATCTTCGTTGTACTATAATGTGGTCGAGCCGCAGGATTCTAACTGCCAGGGCTCGTGAAAGCTTGCGCCACCACGACTTTGTGATCAAAACCTTTGTGGAATTGTATTCTTCTTTGTAATGCTTTTTGTACATATCACTTGAAAGCTTGCGCACAACTTTGCGATCAAAACTTTTGTGGAATTGTATTCTTCTTGCAATGCTTTTTGTACATATCAATAAAGCCAATTTGATCGAGTGCGTAAGTTTCGGCCTTTCTTCGGATTTTTATCAAATTTGAGAATCTGCTTACGAGGAAATAGACAATGTTGAAAAACTCCTTACCTGGACGAATGTTTATGTTTGATTACATTATAATCGAAAAGCAAAGATCATTACCCACACGAATCTACTAAACTGTATTCATGCAAATAAAAAAGAAATGTCTTATGTGCGTAAGGATGATGCAAAATATCTAAACGGTGCATATGTAGACACCATTAAATGTAGTCCTATTAATGAACAAAAGACTCATAGAATGTTCAAATGTGGCGTCGAGATGCGGATAATTTACAGTATCTGCACAACAGAGATCTTAAATATCTGAACAATTTGATCTAGTTGAAAACTTTTTCCTATTGAATCGGTCGCAATTTGGCTTAGAAATAACCATAGGCTTTACCTTGGAGCTATACGGGAAAGTGAAGTGTTGCTTGGCAAGGCTTTTTCAAGAAGAATTGAGCTGCCTCTTTAGTTTGAGAACATCTTTTTCTCAAAATCAATAGCTATAATGAGTGACGAGGACATCGAAAAAGTAGTAAGCGATTCGACAAAGACGTCACATAGATATATGTAATGAAAATAGGACCAGCAATTCAATGAGGAGTTTATCGGTTATTAATAATGACAAAGATATTCTTTCGACAATTTATAGATTCATTGGATCAACAAATGCACGCGAACAGCGAATAATAATAAAAAAAAAAAAAAAAATCTTGCCTACCTGATTGCAAAAACCTGCTTTGCCAAAATAGATAATCTATTCAAGAAGTGCATCAAATAAGTACCAAAACAAAAGTAGGCGAAAATTTGATTTAATTTGAGTCAAGAGAAGAGGTATATTTAACACACTCATACAAAATATCCTTTTTGGGGTTTGATTCACTGAACAGTGCTTTGATTAGGACGAGCAAAGTAATCGCCAACACAGAGACAAATTTTAGTGCAAAATAAGATCAGATAATCATATTGTATAATATATGCGGAATAAATGGGACACCTTTTCAATGTTTGGTGTATCTCCACGTTTCCAATTGAATCTCTGGTTGAGTTTCTTTTGAGTGTTTTATAAGAATTAGTATATGAAAATTTTATTTTTAAGGTATAGTTGAAGAAGCATTAAAAAGTTTTTTATCATAACAAAAGCAAATCGATTATACGTTTGTAAAATATCTAATTGCTATTTTCACACAAACTCTTATATGGTATGCATAGGAAAAGAAGAATAATTTTACTAATCATTGTGGTCAACTAAAAACAATTTATAATTAGTCAACGTCGACATAATTTTAGTGTAGTGGGCTGGGCCCAGGCCCATTTCCAATAATATATATATATATTGGAAAAAAAAAAGTATATATAATAATAATATTTATTTATATTTTTTTTATTTAATTAATTTTCGAAAAGAGGTTAATTCCCGTTTCGCCTTCCTCCGCGTGAGGGCGAAGCTCTCCTTTCCGGAGAGAGGAAGGGAGTGGAGATTATTATTATTTAATTAAATTAAAATTGATTGTGCGAAAAAAAAATTCCTCAAAAAAGAGAAAAAAGGAAAAAGAAGCACGCGCGATCTCTCCCTATCGAAAACATTCCACCTCCCCCCAATTTCTAGGGTTCCGAATTCCCCGAATGCGTGCGATTCCCCCATAGATTCGTGTCCTCGAGCGCGATTCGGCGAATCGGGGATGCGGAATCGGCTCCAGATTCGGGAATTTTAGGGGAGGTGTTTCTCGTTGGGATCGAAGGGGATCATGCGATCGATCCTCGCAGCTTCTTCTTCGAAGAAGGACAACAATGGCGGCGGCCGCGGCGGCGGCGGAGGAGGAGGAGGAAGCAGCAGCACGACGCATCTCTATTTGAACGTGTACGATCTCTCGCCGCTCAACAATTACCTCTTCTGGTTCGGGCTCGGAATCTTCCATTCCGGAATCGAAGGTGCGTTACTCTCTTTTTGTTGATTTGATTTGGAGAGGGAGATATTTATAGAATTCATGTGAGTTGTGAATTGTTTGTGGTTTGTTTGAGTTGGTTGCTTTAGATTTGAAGAGCTTTTATGTAATTTGTTGTAGGAATTGGATAGATTTTAGCTTTTTGATTGTGTGATGTTACTCTTTTGGCTATTCGTCGAGCTGTTTGTGTTATTGATGGTCCTTCTTTGTCCCTGATGTTCAGTTTCAGATCTTATATATGATGTTGTTAGTTATTAGTGTTGTATTCTTTGATCTGTTGGAATTAACGTAAGTAATTCAAAAGAAATTGAAACGTGCACGAGTGGATGTTAGGAAGAGGGATCCCTAAAAACCCCTATCGACCTCCTAATAGCATTTTAATGGCTCGGAATGTTAACATCTTATTTACCCGAACTAACAACTAGGTTAATGTATTGAGCTATGATGCTTAGTACCGAGGCACTTAACGATTGGTTATATGAATTTTAAGGTCTGTGGTCTACAGAAGAGTTCACCGATGCTAATTGTTAAATTTAAAGTAATTGTGGCAGCCCAGAGTTTTTGGTTTATTGTTTCAATGATACCTACTCCATTATAAGTAAACTAAATATACTTATTTGATGTCCGTTTGATAAAGTAATTACAGAATATTCAGAGTGAATAGGTTTTATGCTTAATATTGATTTCCTTGTCTCCCTTCTCTGTATAATTTTATACTTTTTTAAGCTTTCCCATTTTGGATTATTCTTTTCATGTCATATTTGGGTGGAGTATCCTTGTCTAAGCTTCAGAGTCTTATAATTTTGCCAGAATATGGAAACATATGGATTGATTCTTGTTTGCTTCAAGTCAAATATGGGATAATGTTCAACTGTAGAAATGGTACAAGTACAATTGTTTAGCATTCTTGATCGTACCATATTGTAGTTGGTTGATTTAACAATTCAAGAATACAACTATTGTCTTAAAACATGGTGTATATTAATCCTGCTTCACAACCATGTAATTACATTCCTACCTTTCTTTCTAATGGCTGCTCTTTATGATTGCATGTGATCTGACCACATTCTTAACAAACAGTACATGGCATGGAATATGGATTTGGGGCCCACGAGTACCCCACAAGTGGTGTGTTTGAGGTTGAACCAAGAAGCTGTCCTGGTTTTGTATTTAGATGCTCCGTGTGGCTCGGCACAACCAATATGCCCCTATCAGAGTTCCGCGTGTTTATCCAAGACCTTGCAAGAAAATATCATGGTGACACATATCATTTGCTCGCCAAAAACTGCAACCATTTCACTGATGATGTCTGTATGCATTTGACTGGAAAACCTGTTCCTGGATGGGTGAATAGGCTCGCCAGATTAGGTTAGCACTTTTTGTGACGGATATATTCCACTAGGGGTCCCCAACCTTTGCGGCTGATTTTTAGTATGAACGTGATTACTTCAATTGCTACTGTTGAATCCGCACGGTCATACCTTTTTTCGTTCATTTTCTTCATTAAATTGGATGGCGATACCCATGTAATTATCATTTTGAAAGTTCAAAAGTCACTTGCATGACAGTTTTGAAGATTATCTCAATGTTTCTAATCCAATTTTGATGGAGGAATCTAACTTAAAAGGTTTGATGGTGATGAGACTTGATAGGTTGAGGACCAAATTGAAATAAGCTTTAAGTTGAGGACTCATGTTGGAAATAACTCCTTTATGAAATGACCTTTGGGCCTCGCAAAGAACTGTGTACTAATATCTATGCCCTTATGGAAGTTGCAGGTTCCTTGTGCAACTGTTTTCTACCAGAAAACATTAAGGTCACGGCAGTCGGACATTTACCAACTCATCCTGAGTTCTCTGGTAAGTTTCTCATTTACTAGGTAACTTTTCACCTTCAAATGGTATACTGAATGACCAACTTTCATAATATGACCAGTTTGTCGTCCCTTCCTACTCATTTGGGATATCGAACACAAAAAGGTTTCGGGGTATGGCTATCTTGAGTGAAGCATTACCCTACCTTTTTGTGCAAGTTCATACATATAGTCGTCAAGTCAAGCTTCTCATCTGCTTGTACTACATGCCCTCATCTTAATTTCTCATTATGTGTAGCTTATGAAGAATTAATGTGATATTTTTTAATGCTTTAAAAGGAATTGAAAACAAAACTGAAACAATCATGGAATTGCAGTAATCTTTTTTTAGAGGAAGGATCGCTTGTCACATAAATAATCATGATTGTTAGTGGCAACTAATCAGTTTAATCATCTGCTTCTAAACCAATGTTTTTTGGTAGTTTTTACTTAACTAACCGTTCAGTGACGGTCAAGTTACTGACCTTTCTTCCTTTTCCCCTTTATTGCCGAAATCAACTGTGCTTCAGACGACGGCTCGGAGTCAATTGCTTCATCAGCCTTGGAGGAGATCTTCGAGGAAGAGCTAGATCACCACCTGCTAACAACGCCAATCAGCGACATTTCTCATTCAAGGGACAAACAATTGAGGCTCGCAAAAGAAGCCCTGTGAATCTCTGTGTTTTGTGACCGTTATACATTCTTTTGTTTCCGCCAATGATACACGTCTCCATTACGGTGTCCACGTCTCGTTATCAGTATTGACCAGTCTTGTGCTCTTCTTTGTCCGTGGCTTAATGTTTCTGTTTTTTCTATCACGTCATGCTCTTTTTTCTTCTTTTTTTTTTCCAGCATAGTGGATGCAGTAATGCACTCCCTGATTTCCTTGCTGGCTTGAATCTTAAAACTGGCCTAGGTTTCTTTCTATGCACCAGTTTTTTTCCTGTATTTGCTACTTGAGTCATCATTTATCACAAATTCTGCCTAGCTTTCTCACGTCGACAAGAGCTGCATAATGGCTGATAAATTCAGGGATCCATCTGCTACCTGAGAGCATCCGCTCCCCGTCGGTTCACAAGAGATCGAGATGAGCTCTTACAGGTGCTGCTTTCTATATAGATGAGGTGGTTTGCAAGCAGCTTCTGGCGATCTTTTTTTTTTATATCTTTAATGAAGATTTAGATTAGGTCCTTCGCAAGCAGCATCTGACGGACCTTCCTTTTATCATTGATTAAGATTCGGCATCTCACACAATGGTCGACTGCACCTGCCGTGTCTTCTGCTTTCGTTATGAATGGAGAATCCTCCTCCGCTGTCTGGCCAAAAAGGATACCCAGAAATAAAAGCGATCAGCAAGAATACTCTAATTCTGGTTAAACTGTTTTAAGAATTCAAGCCACTAACAACAATACTTGAACCCTGAAGAGTAGCGAAGTTCCAATCCTTTCTATTGGGCTCAGAGAATGAGGATCGAAGCATAGTGTTCATCGAGCTCACAGAATAAGTATCGTAGCAAAGTGTTCCTCTGACCCATGTAAAAGTTTCGTGCCCTACTGAAAAGAAGAAATTTTTTTAAAAAAAGAGGATGAAAAAAAAAAAAACACAAGAATAAAGCAGTGGCCGGTAGTCGACCAGAAATATCAGCAATTTTACAGTTGAATTGTGAAAATAGAATTGGACCAATTATGCTGTCTCATATATATAGTTTAACATATATATGGTGTAACAAACACATTGCCATGAATGTTAAATACAAGTCCGTAACTTATCGATACTGGTATTCTTTAACAGCCAGCACCTTCTTTTACACACCAAATAAATAGGAAAAGGGGGGGAAAAAATGCGCTCACAACACCCTAATCATGACGGACAAAGCCAAGTCGACTAAATTAATGCCTAACAAACAAGATCAGGACAGCCCTAACTCACATCCGGTGTCTCGAGGTCTTTAAGGTCTTTGTATGCAAAACTAATCTGGTGAGGTAAATGGATGGCCTTAACACACTGAAGCAGAAGCTTCAGTGACCAGGATTTTCTGCAAGCTTTCTGCAATTTTTATGGAGCAGAGTTAATAAGTCTGTATCATTTTGGGCCTCTGACGCTACAATGCTGAGAAGTGTTTTCTCTACGTTGGTCAACCGTTCATAGGGAAGCTTCTACTTGGTGATGCTCAAGATTCCTGAGCACAATTCTAGCAAAGATTTTGGCTTCAATTGGAGCTGTCGCGGCTGCGGCGGCCGCACGCAGGACCCGTGCAGCCCCGGCTTTTTGTAGGAGGCCTGCATGGTGCATTGCATGCCTGCCTCCCAGGAGCGTAAACTGTAATTACCACAAAAAGGAAAGAAAAAGGGTGAAGTTGTTAGAAAATACAATTAGAACAAGAATCAGAAAAATAAGAAGCATAAGATACAACATAAATTAAAGCGAGCCTTTCAATGAGCTAGAACAACAGAGAAGCAACCGTGATACAAGGCATTTAAAGAAGAATATGGACCATATAATTCTAACCTGCAGAAGAGCAAAAGCAGCACAAGAACGAAGAATTGAGGAAGGATTTCGAAGCATGGCAACAAATCGCCCGATCTCAGCACCACTGAGAAGTAGGTCAAAAGAAACTTATGAGCAAACAAAAGCTTTCCGCTATACTTTAACTGTCGCATAATCCCAGAAAGAAAAGTATATAATCACTAGCATCCATTTTATACACTACAGAACACACGCAAGTTTAAGAAAACCAAAGGTCAATATCACAAATAAAATAGTGGGATCATAGTGCACAGGATAAAAGCACGCGAGGGCCACAAAAAAAGCATAGAGAAAATGGCAGGTTAAGAAAAGTTCTCAAGTATCAGAAGAGAACAGGTAAGATCTAATTATCTGTAATCAGGAGAAATATTTGAGCTGACGCCATAAATTTGTTGTTGTGATCTTTCTTTACTGGTAGAAATCACATAAAATATAATAATTCCACTCTGCTTAAACCAAATATATCAGAAAAAACAAGAAACTTTTAGAACAGGAAGTAGTATACTGTGCAATCTGTTAAGTCTAAGAGTAATAGATAGATGATTCAGTGGATTTAAATTGCATTGCACTTAACTGAACTAACCAAACAGGAAAAATGATTGAAAGGAATTAAAGAAAACCTGCATCTTAGATGCCCCGCTTCTTGTATACGAGTTGCTTCAGCAACCTGCGCCAAGGCTGCTGGAGCTGAGGACGAAGCTGCAACGGAGAAGACTGGTGGATCTGAAAATGTGAGCACAAAAGTTTCTATATGTTTCAATGCCATCCTTCTAGCACCATCGAAGTTCACACTCTTTGAAGAACCCTCTGACGATGGTCCGACTACTGCCACCTCATCCATTCTGCAAACATAGATTTAAAAACAGAAGATTAAGACAATGATGCAAGTTCACTAATTCCCATAAAATGGCACATATATAAGAATTATGTAAGTCTTTACCAAAGTGAGAATTCTACATGCACCACAGAGTATCATGCCTTATCAGAAAATAAGTGCTTGTTTAGCCTGGTTTCCAGCATAAGTACTATTCCCAGGAGTGGTCAAACATTCGGCAAATAAAAAATCCAAAATTTTGATATGGCCAGAAGCAGGAACAAGATTATGGACCCAAAAACAAAAGCTCTAATTTTAATCTTTTGTTTCTTCGGCAGCATGAAGCTGTTGGATGCATTTCAATAAGAAAAAAGTTACTGCTTCTTTACGACAACACTTTTGCAAAACTCCGGCATGACCAGACAGGACCTTAGCACAGTAACTCTATAGAAAGACTCCAATGTTCATTGAGCAGTCAATTTTCCGTGACCATCATCAAAGTGAGGTCTTTTAATTAATAATTCCACAGGTGAAAGAACTGAGTAAATGCACCAGGCTACCTATTCACTAGAAATTGTAGCTTATTTAATGAAGATTGCATAGAATTGCCAATGAAACAATAGTCAACAGCAAACATGATTTACAAAAGCTACCAGCAGAAGGCATATATTACGGTACCTTCCATCAAACATGTAAGCAAGTGCCAAAGCAGCCATAAAGCGAGCCATTTTCGATCTTGATGATGAACAAAGGTGCACAAGAGCCGCAACACCCCCTTCCTCAACTATGCGCAGGGCATTCCCTGAATTAAAAGCAAGATTCCAAAGTGCCCCAGCAGCAGTCTCATGAACATCCTGTCAAAGGTCAAAAAAGTTAATTCAAGATACAACAAAGAAAAAAGGCCAATCCGAAGGAATAAAATGCTTCAAAAGTCATCTCATCTCAATTTACATTAAAGGAAAAGGGTGACCATTAAAAAGTATGGCCTTTGACATGATGCAAGGGACACAATTAAGCCGTATTACTTCTATCAGACTAGCATTTTCATTTACATTAAGAAACAAACCATACTACAATTGGCCATTTTACTTGCATTCCTCAGATTGTCATGAGGATTTATATGTATCATTTAAGGCAACCAGAAGATGTAGATTCTTTTCTGGACTACTGGACATACAAGATTTTATTACCTTAATTACCAGATAGTAGCGACAAGTAACACCTCCACGCGCAATAAAAGTTGTATTCTCAATTTGGAAAGACTAAACAGTAAATGTAGTTTGATGTTGCATACTCAGAATTTCTTCGTAAATATTGGTATGAGATTATAAATTATGGCATGTCCTAGTAATTGCAGTCAAACTGCTTAAAGTGTGAAAGAGAGATTAAAAGAAGCAATAATTTGTTTGCAGTCTTTGTAGGTGACTGGGTGTTGTCTCATGTTCTGTTAAGTCAAGATGCCTACTAGGCTACTACACTGGATGAACCACTTCAGAAATCACCAATCGCATAAAACATAAATTAGCTCCAACTGTAAATTAGCTCTAAAATATAATTCTAATCACTCTGCAGGTGATTTCATGACTAGAAAGATAAGAGTTTTAGCAGTAAAAAAATTAAGCAGCTAAAAGCAGCTTTACAAAAGGCAAAAAAAAACTTACTTCAGCCTCAGATCGGGCCAGTGCAATTAGAGGTGCAATTCCGCCTTCTCGTCCAATTGCAATGCTAGGACCAGAAAAAGAAAAAGTTAATTTTAAACCTTATAAAAAAAAAAAAACATATTGATGCAGGACCAAATAATCCAATCGGCTAGATCCATTGGTTCGATTCACTGGACCTTGTGGATTGATTTGGGTACAACCAAGGATTTAAGTATCGTGGCACGGAATCATGCTGGAAACTTACCAGCACAGTACGGCACGGTGCGTGCCAAGCCGTGCCGATGCGTGCCGGTCAAAAAAATTCTTGCGTGCCGACACATAATAGTATGAAATATTTATTTTCTTTAGCAACAAAATATTCTAACTATTTATTATATCTTTTTATCACATCTTTTGGACTTTATTGAGGAAGTTACTTACTAATTTAAATAATAGAGGGTTTTGAGCTGTGCCATCGGCACGGGGTCTGTATCGTGCCGGAATCTTGTTGGCATGGTACGGCACGGTGGCTACGGCCTGTGCTGATGGGCACTTAAAACCTTGGGTACAACCCAAATTAATCTCTCTCGCCTTATATGAATATAACAAACCAAACTACGATGGATCTAACTTTGAAGAGTTTTATTGCATTACCATTTACCAAATGAGAATTGATCTATATATGGAGAATTTTATTTCAATTTTCTTTTCCTTAGGAATTAGAATTTGGCTTCTATTAGAATTTTTTTTTCTTTTTCATATTAGGCTGTTGTATAAGAAACTCTACGAATAAGGCCTCAAGCCTCCCTTTTCAATACATAAATGAAATAAATGAAATTTGAAATTGATAAAATTTATATGGAGCTTTTGGAGCACATTTTCCCTTTGCTCAAGCGTGCCCTAGAGTGAATCTAGAATTGGAGTGAATCCAGCCCAAAGTGAGTTCAGGTCAAGAGTTAGTCCTAATTGTTTTTCCTCATCTTCTTCTTTTTCCCTCTCTTTATGTTTCAGGATCTTCTAGTATGTTCTTTAATTTTCATAATTTTATAATTCGTTACTGCAAAACTTTCTAGAAATCACAAAAATTTTAAAAATCAAAAAAAAAATCTCAGAAATTTCAAAGAAAAATAAAATTTTCAAACCTATTTTGATTTTTCTTCTTCTTCAACTCTTACTTTTCTTTTTTCAATAATAACAAAAATTTTACTTTTTTCTTTAGCACCTTTAACTCTTTCTTTTTTATAACCCTCCAAACCGTAGGATCCCCTATGGCCCTATCTCAGTACTGCATCACGTAGACCAGATTTTAGTTTAAAATAACAAAAAACTATAACTGATCTAGTAAATTCAACAACACATAAGTCAATGGTCAGGAAATAGTGTCAAAACACGGTAAAAGTTATTTGACTCGGAACCGTAACAGAGACAGCTAAATTGGCATAAAAGATTGATACAGCTGACCCCTGAGAGAAGATCAAACTGAAGGATGGCTTGTTGTTTGATTCAGTAGTTTGTTAGTATCATGAACTAATCAGATACAAGTACGTAACAATTGACCGCTTCAACTGTGAACTAAGTATGTCAATAAAGAGAAAGACTACCAACCATTTAGTTTCTTGGCCATGGCATCAGAAAAGGTGAGAAAGATTTAGTTCATTAGGGGGAAAAAAAACAACTGGAATATGCTAGTGTCAAGCTTTGACAGGAGTAAGTTATTCTATACAGATCGACAAGCTTGCGATGCATGGTTCTTTAAGTGCACAGGACACCTTATTCTGATACTCCAGTTCAACATCAGCTGGATCCAGTATTAGCAGTCAAAATGTACCAGGAATTACCACTCTAACTATAATGTGTCTGACATCAATTTTTTTTTAAAAAAGAAATTCAAGAAATACTTTCAATGGTTGAGGCAGATCATGCAATGAGAGATCACAATAAAACTGCTGTACCACATCCTATTCGATGGGATTTAGAAAACAGCTGAGGCAAATTTCAATACAAGAAACATGTAAAAGCAATATGACAGTCTATATTGATATTATTATTACCTATTAGCTTCTGACACTGACAATCCCCACAAAGCACCTGCCGCCCTCTCCTGAAGGCCTTGAGAAGCATTTGAACAAGCTTGTGCAAGCGCAACCTAAAGACGAAGATATTAAATAATCTGCTAATATATAGAAATCTTCAGATCAAGAAAGTTTTGATCTGACAACTGAAGTACTCATACTAGCTAAAAAACAAATAACATGTTTAAAATCTATACAGTAAAGTAGTACCTTTTTTTTACTTGGACAAGTCAAATGAACAGATCAAAATGGAAAGTCATCAGGTTTGGTTCTAGCCCCATTTAGCAAAATGGTTCTACTTTCCTAGCTCGATCAGCAAATGAGTTTGCTTTTCTCAGATCATTTTACTTTTCTAGCTAGATCAGCAAATGAGTTTGTTTTCTCAGATCATTTGCCTTGTTTAGTTGAAGGGTACTCAATGTAAGGAGAGCCCTCACCACTTTTACTTTTTATTCAGCTCTTCTAAGTTAACAAAGTTTCCATGGGAGATTATGGTGTAAAGTTATTTACGCTTTTTCAATATCTCAGTACCTTGGTTAGTTTCTTTCTCAAGTAGTGGCAGTGTCTCAGGTTAAATATTGCTAAGTTTTTGTTAATCATGCAACTACATATTATTAATCGACCAAAATTCAGCAGGATGAAAAACAAATTATGAAACAGGTCCCTAATATATACTTGTTACACTGATACAAAGTACCTAACACATGAACCTAATATCCACCTTAGCCATGATAGTTCAATAGTTCTATTACCTCAGTAATAGAAACTAGAAAATTAATAATAACATCAAAGCACATATATTTCAAGAAAAGCAAGATACGGATGGCAAAAAAAAAAAGATGGCCCGGGGATCATGTAAATCCATACCAAGGCCTCAACACCACCAGCAGCAGCAATTGCTTCACGATTTCTATCATCAAATGACAAGTTCCACAAAGCACCAGCAGCTTCTTGTCTGATTATATCACAGGAAAAGTAAAAAAGATTATATGCATAAGCATGGAAATGAGATCATTTTGTGTTATGCACAAACATCACAAGCACTGTAAGTGGAGACTTAGAATTAAAATAATATATATGACCAATAATAAACAAAGCTAAAACATATGTTGCTCAATAATTTACTTTTCTCGGAAGCAGAACAAAAATCTCTGCAAATCTCAATTTTAATGATCATGATGATAATCGCTGCATCTGTTTCACATTTTAAAATGAATAAATAAAGGAACAGAAGATTCCATTTCAGATCTTTAGCATGAGAGTAGATCAAATATCCAAGTGCAGTACATAGATCTGGTGAATATAAAGATGCAAAGAAGAGAAATAAAAATGTATAATCATATCTAATGAAAAATTACCTGACACCTTCATTTTGGGAAGATGTTAGCTGCACCAATGCCTCAAGTGCACCTGCCTCCTGACCTACAGCAGCATTATTGCTATTGCTGTCTCCATGTGCAGCCAAGTTAGCTAAGGCTCGAGCAGCCTGGGATATGAACACAAGTAAGCAAAGAAAAGTTGTCCAATGGAACGACACAAACATCAAAATGAGATATGAAAACAAATAAAAGAGAGGTAATAAATTCTGAAACTAAAGACACTCGTTACAAGAAGGTGTTTTACATAGCACACTGGAGATGAAAAATTCTTGGTGTATCATGCAGCTGGCTTGTTATATACTCATGAGTCCCGTAATAGTCAAAAGTTACTGTCTTTAATGACAGCAATGCATTGGAAACTTAAAATCTACTTTTGCTGTAAGCAAAAAACACAAAATAAATCGACGCATCTGCTGGGAAGGATACAGACTGCAGAAGATGATTGGAACTAATGAAACAACTCTGCCAAATCCACCATGCGAAAATAACTCCAAGAAACAGGAAAATAGATGTTACAGCTTCTATAGTACCAAAAGTTTCAGAGTGTGGCTTGAAGACGGTGTTTGAGGCCTTATTTGAACTTTACTCTCCAAATGGAGGCAATATCTCATCCTAGTAAGCTGTATTTCCTTAAGTAACCGTTCAAACCAGGGATTGCCTTGCTGCTTGCCGGTCGACATGGCACAGCACACATAAAGGCACCACAGTACGGAAGTGCATAAGCTCGTTTTAACAACACAAGCCACAACCATCCTTTTCTCACTCTTTCAAATAAAAGAGCTCAAAATTCATTCCCAAGTACTTGTTTTCTATCATTCCTCCATTTGAATGTTTCAATTTACTAACATTCAGGATTAATTAGAGGAAAAGATTGATCGTCTCGATTTGCAATTGCTCTGTCAGTAAAAGTGACAGCGCGTAAATCTTTTAAAGTCACCAATAGCAGGTATCATTCATCACAATGCAATATGAATAATTTAACAGAGACCTGTTCCTGCACGCCCTCGACTTTGCATGATCGAGCAAGCATCACCAAAGCATGGACGCCACCGGCCAATGCAACCTCCATGCTGCATTTATCATCAGCAGCCAAATTTGCAAGTGCGCCAGCAGCTCGTTCCTGGTAAGGAATACAATAACAATACACAGGCTGTCAGAGAAATTATCTTCTACAGTTAAGCATAATAGAATGGTAGTAAAAACATGGCAGATAAGTATGTCGTACAAGAACTCCATCTGTTCCAGGTGGCCACTTGAAAATGAGTTCAACTAAAGCTTTCACCCCACCAGCCTCAGCAATTGCCACCTGAAAACAAGTTCAACAGATCACAAACACAAACACCGAAAGTTGCAGATTAATGAGCCGTGAAAATTGCAATAAACAAATAGAAACCTTGTGTTCCTCCCCAACAGAAAGGTTCCAAAGCCCTCCAGCAGCCTCTTCAGCAACCAACCTGTTCATGGACCTTGCCAAGTCGACGAGTATTCCAATACCCCCTTCATCGGCAACTGCTTTTGCAACTTTGGCATTTACAGACAAATTTGCAATAGCCTGTACGGTCAATGGCATCAACATAAGATTTCCAAAGTGTGTATATACTTGAAACAGAAGAAACAACAATCTCTAGTAAAGTAAGACAAGAAAGAATATAAAAAGAAAGCCCAACCTTTGCAGCTTCAGACTGTACTCCCTCCCGACAGCATCTAGCAAGACTCAGAAGCAAGGGTATTCCACCGCCCCGCATGACTGCCTCGGCCCTTGCCGGGTCTACAGTTGCATGCTCGTCGTCGATCACCACAAATGTAGCAAGCCCAGTCGCCGCTTTCTCCTGTACATCCTCCTGAGAGCTCCTGGCCAAGCTCAGCAACAATGCTGCACCCTGTTTCAGCCAAAAGGCATCCATGCCATGCGGGTTAGTCTCCGCTATCCGCAGTAGTGATTGGGAGAGCGACCATTCAAGCCAACCCATGATATCATTTGTATTCTTATCCGTATTCTGCTGAGTCCATTCATAAAAAACCGTTTGCTCCTTCACCACAGAGCCAGTAAACAGTGAAGCAACCCCCTTAAATAAATCAGTGAAAATAGAAAGCAGCAGCTTCCCCTTTGTGTTGCTGAATGCCATGGGGTTGTGGCTCACTTCCTCCTCCACAAAGATACAATTAACAGCACAGAGCACCTTCAAGCTTTTCGACTGAGAAATAAGCCTCAAGATAGCGCTAGGCGACACATCAGTTCTTGAAACATCGAGGCCGACCAAGTTTGGAAGCTTGCTCCATGCAAGAGAAGCTGTAGCCCACATCAAATTCCGTGAACCTGCAACAGATAAAAAACGGAGGGACTCCAGTTTGCCGACAGCATCCTCATCTATGTTCCCGCAATCCAACAGGGCAATCTCCTCAAGCCAGTGGCAGTATCTGGCGAGCGCATTAATAGCATCTCTGTCGATCTCTCGAACACCTGAAAGGCGGAGCCGCCGCAGCTGCGCGCAGCACATCGCCACATGGCGAATGGCATCGCCGCTGACCCGCTCGCACGGGTCAGGGCCAATCTGGAGGGTCTCGAGTTCCTCATGGCGGGCCGCAAGGACCGAGACAGTGGCATCAGTGATGTCGCGGCAATAATCGCAGGCGATCTCACGGAGCCCTCGGGCGCGGAGGCCAATGACGGCGGCCGAGACGGCGAAGCTGCGTGCAGCGCGTCGCGAGGGCAGCGGCCGTAGGCGGGTCGAAGCGGTGGGCGCGGAGGTCTAGGGCGGTCCAGAGGCAGGGCGAGGAGCCGAGGAGCCGCCACATGCGGCACGTCGACGCCAAGCTGGCGCGGTCTCGGTAGTTGAGGCATGAGAAGAGCTGGATAACGGTGTCATGCGGAAGGGAGGTCCAGTCCACGGCCTCCGAGGAGGAGGAGGAGGAGGAGGAGGAGGAGAGGAAGGAGCCAGCAACGACAACGGCACCGCCTTCGTCTCCTCGGCCGCGGCGGGGTATCTCGCAGTCCTCGGACAAGGCGGCGCCGGGGAACGGCGGGGGGAGGACGACGACCTTCTCCTTATCCTTGGATTGTGAGCCCCCTCGCCGCCGCAACCTTCGGCTCATCGCTACAAAACCCACCCCGCCACGCCCCCGCCCCAACCCCCCCGAGACCCCCCCGCCAATCCTCCTCAGGACCCGATCGAGAACCTATCCAAAACCTCGAATTCACAATCAATTGCAAATCCCACGACTCCGCCCAGCACTCGAAGCTCCGGATCTTGGCGAAACCCAAGAATCCCTCACAGTCCAATCTGGTCCCTTTCCAAGGTTGCCCACGGCGATCGACGAACAAATTTGGGGGGAAAAGGAAGGGTTTTGAGGGCACCTGGACGAGCTCCTCGCAAGGATTGGGGCACGGAGTTCGATTCCTCTAGCGGTTTGTTCGATTTGAATCGAAGAAATTGGATTTGAGATTAATGGCTCTATAAATGCATGGGAGAAAAAGATGATGGAGAGAGACGAGAGGTGGCAATTGAGAGTAGAAGGGATAGCGAGAGAACGAGAAAGGGAGGAGGAGAGAGAGAGAGAGAGGGGATAGAAGAAGAGGACGGGATCCGCCTCTTTTCGACTCACCCTCTCGGGGTTTCTTGATTGCACAAGAGGAGGGGAAGAGAAGTTATATTATGCGTACAAATTAAAAAAAAAAATCAACATGCTCGTATTTATTAGTGTATGAGATACGCTACGGTTATGTATATATGCTTGTGTACTTGTGTGGGTGCGTATGGGTTTTTAGAAAGGAAATGTTTTAAATTTGAACGTGAGTTCGAGATGTATTGAAAATTTGAAATAGAAAAAACCCTTCTCTATGATTTAATACAAAAATAAAATGCATGTATTTACAATTAGTAGGATGCTTAATAGCCCAATAGTGTTTCCTGCTAAGAACCTTGAAAATTAGTAATAACGCTTTCGCATGTTGATTTTTTTTTTTTTATGTTCGAGCAAGCAGAATTGAGCTTTAAAGCTCATCCGTTAACAACCTCAACCCAAAAATACAAACTATTTGATATCCAATAAACGGTTCTCCGATGAATACATCATTTTGAATTCTGTGACTGAAAGTATTATGATTTAAAAAGTTAGTAGATTATTCCTCGAATAATTAGTGGCCATGAGTTGATTATACTTGCTTAGATGGCAAAATCAAAAGAAACAGTGGATTGACAAACTTGCAATCGAAGTGTCCAAATTTGTTTTGATCGAACTCGGAGTTCTCATAACCAGTGTTCGCGGAAGTTTGGAAGGAAGGAGTCGCAGAGCTCAACTTTCGTGAGTCCTACAGGGTCTACGCACACGAATTTGTCTCATAGGGTTGCGAGTTCGCGTAAGGCGCAAACTGGTGACTTCACCCGCAACGAGCGTGAGGTCAAGCTCCACCATACGAACGGAACTCGTGGCTTTGCTAGGTGTAGTTTGGTTTTACCAAACACGTTCATAGTTCCGGTGACTCCCCTCTCCTATTTTGTTTTCTCGGAGCAGGTAAGAAGGCAAGATTAATCTGGTTTCCAAATTATTTCAATGAGAGTGGAGGAAGCAACTTTGATCAATTTAGACATGGGGGATGAGCGCTTAAGTGAGATGTTCGAGTTAAAGAGCTATACTTAAGGGCGAAAATAAACTTCTCCATAGTCCATTTCTTCTTATCTATACGATTGATATGTACTGTTTTAGCAATTATGTTCGCTTCACATGACTCGAACACGAGTTACTATCCAAGAAACTGTCCATAAATTTGGTCAAAGTAGAAATGTCCTAGTTGGTCCTTTCCAGAGCCACATTGCTGTCAATCAAAATGAACCAAACTTATAGCAAATAAATGGTAGATTGAGCTACATGGAAAGTGCAACATTGCAGTTTGCAAGTGCCGCCGAGCACCTCGGTGTTGTTGGATTGTCTTGCACGGAAAGATTACTGGAAGGAAAATGGACAGCGCATGCAGTACGCAGTGACTCTTTGTTTACCTAAAAAAGCAAAAAAAAAGGACTTTTTTTTAATTTAGCCCCCGACAAATTTTTATTTTAAAAATAATTCTATCAAAATTTAATTTGTAAAAATAGTCCTGTCCCTACCACGCAGGCGCCACGTCAGCGCCATGCAGGCACGACTGGGGCAGTGTGTTAAGTTGAACACGGTGAACCATTCACCGTGTTCGGTGAATGATTCATCGTGTTTTATATTTATATTCTTTTTTTTCTCTTTT
>NC_033623.1:15129332-15189845 GCF_001540865.1 Ananas comosus | reverse complement strand
TTTTTTTTTAGGATGTCAATGGGTCGGGTTTGGATCGGATATTTAAAAATCCGAAATCGAATCCAAAAATCAAATTAAAACCCGAATACAAATCCGAGCTCGGCAGGTTTTAAAAATCCATATCCATACCCATATATTAAAGTTATATGGGTATGGATTTTTAAAACCCGCCGAGTTCGAATTCGGGTTCGGATTTTAATTTGATTTTCGGATTCGGATTCGAATTTTTGAAAATTCTATTCAAACCCGACCTGTTGACATCCCTAAAAATGAAGAAAATGAATATAAATATGAAACACGGTGAATCATTCACCGTGTTTGAACACGGTGAATAGTTTACCGTGTTCACAGTTTTGACTGTGTGCCGCTGACGTGGCACCTGCGTGACAGGACCATAACTATTTTTGCAAATTAAATTTTGACAGAATTATTTTTAAAATAAAAATTTTTTAGTTGGCCNAAACCCTCAGAAAAAACAAAAAGTCGTAATCGCTGTGATTTTATTTCTAGCTAGCTTTAATATCCAGCTACGAGAAGAATTCGTGCACCATATCTACCATGTCATTACTATTAGATTGGTTTAGAGAAATACAATAGCTACCCGCAGAAAAATATATGCTTATCTATTTTTCCGGCAGTGGATTAAGCGCTACTTTATAATATTTGAAGGAAAACTTTTAAAATATTTTAAAGTATAAAATATATATTTTTAGCTATCGTATCAGCGGTTATTACAAAATAAACACTTATCGATTTTATAATGCTAAAAATTTTAAAAAATATTGTAAATTTTTGGATGATAAAATATAAATTTTAAATTCTACGCATAACTTAATAGAGTGCTTTTGTAGTATTTTTCTTTCAAAATAGATGCTTAGTCGGAGGATTCTTTTTGTTTTTCTACTGAGATCTTTAACTATTGCTATCTCAACCATTACTAGCTTTTGATTAGTCCGGTCCACATATGACGTGGTACACGACGCGTTTACTTACTCCCACGTGTCTCGTTAAGTACCCGGTGACGCATCGTCTAACGTAACTCCCATCTTCGAGGGAACGCATAGGCGCGAAACAAAGCGACCTATCCCACCGTCAGATGAACTTACAATCAATCACTTCGGTCCGATATTAACAAGCAACGACCTGTGAGCCGTCGATACGACGCTTCCGCATGCGCCACAATCCGCATAGAGGGCAAAAAAAACAGAAAACGCCCAACCCGATAACTCGCGCCGCTTCGCGGTAATAAAACGAATCGCGAACGAGCGCTCGAGATCTCGCTCTACCTCGTTCGTTCGCCATGGGAGGTGCCCACAAGGTCACCACCTCCGCCGCCTCCGCCTCTTCCTCTTCCTCCTCCACCCGGCGCTCCTTCCTCTCCGGGTTCTGGTCCTCCGTCCGCCGCCTCGGACTCCTCGAGCTCATCCTCCTCGGGATCGGCGCCTCCATCGGCGCCGGCATCTTCGTCGTCACCGGCACCGTCGCGCGCGATGCGGGGCCGGGTGAGTTCTCGTGTCCCTGCTCTCTCTCTATCTTGCTCTATCTCCGAGCGGTACGGCGCGTAGAACAGTGAAATCATGCATCGGGCGAGCCATACATCTAAGGCACGACTCACGAGTCGAATTCTTTGTTTTGATTTGAAGATACTGTTAAATTTTTCTGAGAAAGTACGATCTAGTTCAGTAATTTGATCGCAAATTTGAAATCAATAACTAGTACGCAACCTCTTACCTGTGATTTGCTATACAACGGTTAGTTTTTCGAGAATTCGTTGATACTTGCTTGTATTGATTTAGGTACTCGAGAAATTACCTAGTACCTTCACTCCTATTTAGGTACAATGAAGTCCCTAAACTCTTTATTGTACCGATCAAATCACGAGGTCTCACAAATCACCATTTTCATAGTATTTCGTCAAATAAATCCATTATTACTGTTATCTTACAAAATTCGCATGATTAGACGCGTGGCGTGGACAAACGAAAGCTAACAAGGGTCATAAGCTGAATAATAATCCACGAACTAGGTGAAACCCAAAAAATATATTTAAAATGATCTTATCTGGTTAGAAGCTTTAACTTGTGAAACCATAAGATCGAGGAAAAACTAATGGGTAGCTCCATAAAGTAGAGGAAAAAACTTATGTCTCAGCTGCTGACCCTGTAATGCCATGCTTCACTGTTATTTCTTGGTACATAAAATGCGGCCTTTTCGTTCACTTCTTAATCTATGGATCTAATGCAGGTGTTACAATAAGCTTTGTTCTTGCTGGAGCAGCATGTGTGCTCAATGCCCTCTGCTATGCTGAGCTAGCATCGCGCTTTCCTGCTGTGGTCGGAGGAGCATACTTGTACACATATGCTGCGTTTAACGAGCTCACCGCATTTCTAGTTTTCACCCAACTAATGCTGGATTACCATATTGGTGCTGCTAGCATTGCACGCAGCTTAGCTAGCTATTTTGTATCGCTCTTGGAGTTGTTTCCTTTCTTGAAGGGCCATTTTCCCAGCTGGATTGGACATGGTGGCAAAGAGTTTTTCGGGGGAATTGTTTCCATTAATATATTGGCTCCGATTCTTCTGATCATCTTAACAATAATTCTTTGCTATGGCGTTAAAGAATCTTCAGCATTTAATTCCTTTATGACTTCATTGAAGGTAGTACTTCACAAGCTTGTATGATTAACTATTAGCTGTTTTTTATGATATGATCCAAGTGAGGCCTGATTTCTCAGTAGCTCAAAGTGTGAATTTGTTAATCCTATTTGATTGGTAGGTCATCTGTGAATTTTGATTCAAATTAAGAATTGCTCTGTCCTTACATAGAAATTTTGCTTTTAATAATTTCTTTGGAACTGAGACTATTTAAGAGAGCTTTGCATTTGGTAAAGTTTTTAGTCATTCATAATATCTAATGCTATATCTATTAAATTACAGGTTCTTATTGTTATATTTGTCGTACTTGTTGGTGCATTCGAGGTAGATGTATCAAACTGGACACCATTTGCACCAAATGGTTTTAAAGCTGTTGTTACTGGAGCAACAGTGGTATTCTTCGCGTATGTTGGATTCGATGCTGTTGCTAATTCTGCTGAAGAATCTAAAAGACCACAGGTATTGTAAGTCAGGTGCTATTATTTTCAGGCTTAAAATCTCATCTTTTCGAGATTATAGAAATTAATTCTTCTTCTATCAAAACCATCTGATGTCCAACTTTGTTATTTTTTCTTTACTTTTCTTTTGGTAAGAGGGACTTGCCTATTGGCATCCTAGCAAGCCTTGTGGTATGTGTCATTCTATATGTTGGTGTATGCTTGGTAATAACTGGAATGGTTCCGTATCAACAACTGGGTGAAGATGCTCCCCTAGCTGAAGCTTTTACTGCGAAGGGATTGAAGTTCGTTTCTATTTTAATCAGCATAGGCGCTGTTGCTGGTCTGACAACAACCCTTCTTGTTGGATTGTATGTTCAGGTGAGATTTACAACTTGCACAATCTGATTGGTTAGATCTTTGAATTAATCTCTAAATATATTGTCTAACATGAACAGTCACGCCTCTATCTTGGGCTTGGAAGGGATGGTTTGCTACCCAAAATCTTTGCTAATGTGCACCCGACACGGCACACTCCTATCCACTCTCAAGTATGGGTCGGTACTGTAGCTGGCATATTGGCGGGTCTCTTTAATGTACATGAGCTGTCACATATTCTTTCAGTTGGTACACTGGTATGTGTTTGTTTTGGGGCCTTTTACTTCCTATAAAGTTTGATTTCTCATTTGAATAGTTCATTGCAAAAATACCTCATCCTAATTTGGAAGTCAATCTTCTTGACAGGAAGTTGGTTTCGTGTGGCACTTTTCCTAATTACAATTTATATTTTGGAATACAATTTTCAAAGGGCAAATCTGAAAATTCAGATTTTGCAGGGGAATATATGCATTGATAGATAATTATGCAGGGATATATATGCAAATGCTCTTCTTAGATATGTAAATTCTCTTTTGTTTATTTGCAAATTCAAGCACTTAATTCTGAATAATTGTTGTGGGCAGACTGGCTATTCTGTCGTCTCAGCATGTGTAATAACTCTTCGCTGGAAGGACAAAGCAACAAATCGTACTCCTTTGAGATGCATTTCATCCTGGCTTGAAGGTGTTATAAGTCTTATAATAGTTGCCTGTGGTGGGTTTGCTGCTGGACTTTGCTATCGTTTTGGTGCCTCGTACATCTATTTACTTGTTGCTGTTGTGATAGCCATTCTTGCTGCTGCTGCTCTTCATTTTCGACAAGTAATTGCCTTTACTTTTTGATGCTAACTGCACCATTTATTCTAGTTGCTAGCTTTTTCCTAAAAGTAGATAAAAAGTTTCGTGGCTAACCAAAAGTTGTTCACTTAGTATCAAAAGTACTTACTTGATGTATATAGCAATTAAGTATTAAAATTATTTTTGTCCTGAAACTTTCAGTTGCTAACGATCTTTTTTTCCAGGCTTATGCCGACCCGGCAGGCTTCTCTTGCCCTGGAGTTCCCATTATTCCTGTTGCTTCCGTCTTTTTCAATATCTTCCTTTTTGCACAGGTTAGTAGAAGCTCTTATACTTTGCATTTGTAATACCTCCTACCCTGAAATACCTCAGCTTCGTTACCCAAATTCATTTACCTCTTGCAGCTACATGAAGAGGCATGGTACAGATTTGTCATTCTCAGCCTCATCTCTGTAGTTATATATGCGATTTATGGTCAATATAATGCAGTTCCTGTGAGCTCAGAACACTCGGTAGTCTACCATGGAGTTCCTTCGGAGGCAGCTTAGTAGCTATGTTTAATTTTTCGGATCGTCTCAAATACTTTATACTCTAAAATATATACTGAGGACATTAGATCCTTTTAAATACCTCCTACTCTAAAATATGTACTGAGGACATTAGATCCCTGGTTTTACAAATTGATCCTGCTCTTCATGGCTTGCGATTTCTATTTGCCACAAAATATTGGCGAAGTTATTCTAGAGTATCATTCCTTGTAAAGAATCTGTAAACGTACATTGGTTAACTACTATTGCAGTTCGCAAATTCGGAATACTGCGCAAATTGCCATTTTGTTCTTTTCATGATTGAGGATATTTTAGTATTGGCTGTTGTTGCTGCTTTAGGATTGTTTGTTTGTTTTTTTGGATAATTTGATTAAAAGCTGCAAACTCTGTGGCGTACCTATTGGGCCGTATTTGGGCCTCGCTATATATATATATATATATATATATATATNATATTTCTTTTAATATTTATTGAAATCCTAATTCAGATTGTTTAGTCCAAAAAATTTAATAATGCTACTTATGTATCTACTTTTGGGGCCAAATCCGATACACGTCCTGGTTAATTGGTGGCCTCTATAGCAATAATGTGGTTGTTTTAACATTTTACTCATTTTCTGACAGCTTTGATAATACTTTTTCGAAAAATTATATAAATGTTGGCTGAAGTGGTGATTTACTATGGTTTGCGGTGAATGAAAACGTGCAGTTCTGAAATTTAATAATAATGTTAAAAGAAATACTGTTTTGAAAATTTGAAAATGTTATTTTTAGATATTTTAAATATTACGTCACATGTTTTAAAATTCCACTTTAACGGCCAGCAATCATCACTCTTAGGCCTGAGCCGGCCCGGCCCAACTTATCTGGCCCGGCCTATCCCGGCTCGTTACTCATTCCACAATTAAAAAAAAGTCATTCTCGTAATTTCATTGTAAAATTCCTCTCTATATAAATCTCTGCCGCTTCAATGTTTTTGCGTTTCTTCGCTTGCCCCTCTCCGCTTCCTCAGCCGCGACGGTCGTGGAGGGTTTAGGGTTTAAGCGCGGCGATTTCCTCCAACGGTTGTTCGCTTCTTCATCTTCTTTCTCTTTTGTTCTTCTCGGAGGGTTCTCCAACAGGAGAGGAGAAACCCTAAGCCTAGAGTAATCCTGTCCCTATCACCTTCTTCTCTCTTCGTTCTCTCGCTTCGCTTCTCCAATTTGGACATGGCGACCTCGCTCGCCTCCCAGCTTCAAGCGATCAAATCCGTGGTTGCGGGGGCCCCTGACCCCATCAAAAGGCCACAAACGCGCCCTTCCGTGCTCTTCGCCCCGAAAGAAGCCGCAGATATCGATCTTCGAACTATCCTCCCCATAGCCCTCTCTGGTATGTCATATCACCCCCCTCAATTAGAATTCTTTTCACGCATTACGGTTTTGATTCCCAATTTGGGTCCTCTCGATGGGTTATTGTCTCAGGATTGGAGGTTCTCGTCGATCTTGATGAGCGCTTCAGAAGCTATAAAGACACCCTCTTTAGCGAGATCAGCCTTGATCTCGATAGAGAAAAGATGGTTCCAAAAGAAAACGAGAAGCTCAACGGGTCGATACATTCGTTTCTTCGATTGCTTTCCGGACACTTGCAGCTCCCTGCGGCTCTTAAGACGTTGGAATATCTCATCCGCCGATACCAGTGTGCCCTTCACGTTCCTCCCTCTGGATTCAAGATTTAATCTTTACATAGAAATAACTGTTTTTTGGTTGCTTGGAATGCAGGGTCCATGTATACAACATTGATGAGCTGGTCCTCTGTGCGTTGCCCTACCATGACACGCATGCCTTTGTCCGGATCATGCAATTGATGGATTTCAGGTGAGCGGGCAACAGTGAGTTTTATATTGTCTTTCTTGCAGATTACCAGTGATCTCATTATATTTTTACTTCCCCTTGCTAAATGTTGTAGAAATGGCAAGTGGTCATTTCTTGAAGGTGTCAAGTCTTCTGGTGCCCCACCTCCAAGGAACGTCCTTGTGCAGCAATGTATCCGAGATAAGGGTTTATTGGAGACTCTTTGCAACTACGTATGTACAAACTTGAATTTTTTTTGATTCAGAGAAGTTTTTGCAATCTCTTTTAGAATTTGTCATTTATTTATTCCTTTTTCCAGGCATCTCCAACAAAAGATTTCCAGCATTCAAGGCCGGTAATTTGCTTCTGTACAGCTATGATTGTGGAGTCACTAGGTGCCATACCTAAGCTGGACACAGAGACTGTACAGAGGGTACTAGGGTTTGTGTTCAATGGGCTTAATCCTGCCATGAAGGGAGACCGTGATCATAAGGTAAGATTAAACTGTGTATGTGCTGGATGCGAGTGCTATTTGTCACAGAGCATTATATCAGAGGATCATGTTCTGAATGAATAGCTAGGGAAGTTGTGTGCGAATTTTTATTGTAGGAACATTATCACAATTCCTCAAAGCAATACATGGTAACCAATTTATTCTTTTATTTCCTTGTTTGATTGACCTTCTATATCTTGTCATTTAGCACTACCTTTAAGATTTTCCAGTGCGATAATATTCCTCCAATATTAGATTAATCAATTTACTATGTTGTTTTTCTTGATGTATTATTATTTGACTTGTTCTTTTTGTTGTTGCTCTAATATACACTTTTTGGAACATTGCATTATGCAAGTTGGTGCACAAGTTGTGGACTGAGATTTTCTGATGCGTTAGTTTTGTAGGAATTAAAGGCATCTAAGTTCTGTTGAGCATTTCAAAAAAAAAGAAAAAGAAAAAGAAAAAGAAAAAGAAGAAATCTTGTGCTACTTGAATATTAGATGAACTTCTCTGTGTTTGATTTTGACAAATTTGTATTGTACAGGCTGGTGCACTAATGGTTGTTGGTTTGTTAGCAAGTAGGGCAACATTAGCACCGAAGCTTATGCAGAATCTGATATTTTTCGTTGCAAGGCTGGCGCAACATGATGCTAGTGAGTCAGTAGACTTACCGTGGCTTCGTGTGATGATAATGGCTATGATTAGTCTTGTACAGGTAAGGATTCTTCTTCCAATTAACCCACCATCATAAGTTGGTAGCAATGAGATCACTGCTTGACTAGATTCAGAAACTGATACAGTCTGTTTAATTAATAGCAGTATATTCTATTCTAATTGGAATTGTATATCTAACAACTGAAAATGAAAAAGAAGAAAAATCCAAATGATGATAATGAAAAATTTACAAATTTAAGAAACACATTAAAGTTGTGATACTTGTGTATTGATTTTGTACTACTCTTTCTTTTATTTTACCATTTGCAACTGCTGCTTCAACTTTTATTCATTCTGTAATTCACAAAAGAGTTTTGCTGCCATGCGACTGCTAGTTCCAACTTTTTTTCATGCTGTAATTCACAAAAGAGTTTTGCTGCCATGCGTCTGCTAGTTCCAACTTTTATTCATGTGTAATTCATAAAAGAGATTTGCTGCCATGATTCATGGACTACCTCCATTTCTCAATACATATACACACATATATATATATATATATATATATACGCGCACGCGCGCGCACACACACACACACACACACACACACACACATATATATATATATATATATATATATATATATATATATATATATACATACACACACACGATGGGGAGGTAGCAAGTTTTTGGTCGAGTAACTCAAATTCACGTAAGCCAAGTGAGATATGCTAGTATCAGATGACATCCCTTTTTTTGAATTTTTTATTTTTTTTTACTTTTTCAAGACATCCCATTTTATCGACAAATATATTTAATGCTAATTGTTGATTTGATTTATTGCACCTTTATTTGTAGCTAAATTTTAGTTTTAAAACTGCTCTCTCTCTCTCTCTCTCTCTCTCTCTCTTACACACATACACACACACGCACTCACTCCTCTCTCTTTCTTGTAGTCCCAAATTATGAAGCATGTGGTAGGTTTCTGCACATTTAGGCTTAGGGTTTTCATATAATACTCTGCTGAATTTTTTCTTCTTTCCTAATCCAGTCACAGTCAGCTCAAATGTTCCCTAAGAAGACTCTAATGATTCTGAAGGACATCAGGTCTTTGTCGATTTATTTATTTTTTACTGTGGATTTTTGTTTTCCTATCCCCAGCGAGTTGTCATCTTTTTTACTCTTCAACCTTTTAAGTCTCGACTCATTTTGTGTTTTTGTGAAGGGATTTTGCTGCAGTACTTGCTGAACTATCAAATGAGTTCAATATTCAGAGGTTTACAAGCCTTTATTTGGAAACATTAGTTGATTACAGGTAGCTATTTTTTTCTCCGTCTAAGTTTCTTTTATGGTGCAAATATTTAATTATTCACAATTTTATCCTTTCGGTAGTGCTTCTGATGATTCATGCTGCTCATCTTTGATCGATATGATCGAGGCATTCCCCTTGAAGAACTTTATTGATAAGATTGTGGCGAAGGTGCTCTCTTATTGTGTGAAGGCATCACAGATCACGGATAACCCAAACTTAGATGACAAAGGTGTCTGATTACATTACTCTTTACATTTTAATTTTTGATTTGTATTTTGTTTAAAAGGGGCTAGTCAGTCATCCTATTGCCCCTTCACTGACCTTTTTTTTTAAAACAAAAAAAAAAGATCAGCACGTCTGAACTTTTTCCTAGTATTTATTTGCTTTTCACACTAGGAACTGTTTCTTACCCCCCTCAAACTGTTCATCATGAACTGAATGCATCACAGGCAGGTGGGCAAAGAAAGTCCTTGCTTCGATTGAGAATCATTATCCAACTGAATTTCGTGCTGCTATTCGCAAATTTTTTGAGGTGTGTAAAAAAATCGATTTCCCCCTCTTGTTATCATCATTATATTTTATTATGCAACTTTATGCCTACATTGTGCTCCTTAATGTGTTTGCATATATCCAGACTTCTAAAACAAACTTAAGGAAGGAAGAATCTATTGCAAAAACGTTGTCATTGATGTTTGATCGAGATGCGGACATGCCAGTGGAAATATCTGATTCAAAAATCTGGTTCTCTTTGGAACATCCAGAGGTATTCCTTAAATTTTGCTTTTCATTTTGTTCTTGTCAATAAGTCTGGGAAATCTTTCGCCATCAGTCTTTTTAGCATATTCAATTTTTCTTTCTTGTAGTTAATATTTGAATTCATATCTTGAACATATTTAGGCCATAGTTCGTAAATCAACCTTCTCAAATATTGCTGCATCTGGCGTCCTTGGGAAGATAATTTCTAATCCAAAGGTATTGCTTTGTGAGTGTTGCTACTGTGAAGGATTTGCTTTATTTGCTTTTTAATTTCTTGATCTTGTAATTAATTGATTATCTTCAAGTTTTTATGTGAATCAAACTTCTTTTCTTGCTTGGAATGCAGATGGTTGTCAATGTGCAAGATGCAATTTTACGTGGGCTTTATGACGATGATCTTACTGTTGTTCAAGCAGCTTTATCTATTGATGAACTAACTGGAGTAGTCAGCCCTCCACTTCTTTTGAAAGCTTATCGCCATGTGCTATCAAAATGCATTGAAATCATTAATAAAGGTCAGTATGGGATTACTGTAATTTCCTTTTTTTTTTTTTTTTTTGACTATTGGTCTTCATAATTCTTTTATTTTAATGCTACATTGGTAAACAACTAAATCATCTGGTTAATATAGATGTCGCTTGGATGGATTCATTCTTAGGTTCCTATGATTATAAACTATGGTTTGGATGATCCCTTGCCATAATGGTCATGACTACTGAAAACTGTTCAGTATAGGGATTTGAATTTGTAAAATGAGAATTTGCAATGTGATTTCTGAAATATCAAATGGTATTATTTTAGCTCCCTTGATGTTTTGTATTAGTTTCTTATTTGCCCGTAGAAATACTTGAAGCTATCATCTGGGTTCTAGAGATGATTTCCTCTAATACTTTTTTCTAGGTGAATGTGTTTATCAGTAAAATTGAAGCTTCTGTTTACCTGATATACCTACCTACTGATATTAAAGCAGATTATTACGGGCATCCACTTTCTTTGTCTATTTCAGGTGTTTCTAAGACATCGTTAGCTTGTGATGTTGCTGTTTCATGCCTCAAACGCATAGTTCTGGAATTCCAATTGAATCACTTAGATTATTTGAAGGATATCGCAACAATTATATTTCCTTTACTACTTGTTCAACGAAAGGTTTCATTTTTCTTTTCCTTTCTTTTTGATTCTTCTGCTTTTTATGTAACTCTTGTCGTTAAACAACATTTTGGCACCATACAGACCTGGAGACTGAATTTAGAGGCTCTGGCATTAGTGAAGCAAATGCAATGGCCATTCTATGTTCAAAGTTCCATTACAAATGTGCAGATAGCTCTCGAGCAAATGAAGGTTAGAGTATAAGCACTGTAACAATTACTCTTCTGCCTATATTTAGTGGATACAATAGGGACTATGCTAACCATTTACTGTTGATTATCTGTTGTGCACGTATCATGGAATTGAAAAGCTGTACTAGCATCTTTGAAAGTTGGTGATATAATTTTTTGTGAAATAGATTATTGAGTACAAATGTACAATCATGAAAAGTCTTAGTAAAAGTAATGTTTACCATCAATGTCTTCCTCCTGTCTTGTAATTAGCCTTTGTTTCTAATGCTTCAAATCACACTCTTAATATTTAAGTTCATTGCCTCATTAGGCATTGCCCAATACATGTTTAACTGATAGATTATGTTTTTGAGTTTCTTTATGTCGTTTTTCATATCGACAGTCTGCCAGATTTTCTAGAAATTCGGTCATATACTGGAGAATTTTAATGATGGTTTTCTGTAATTTATGAAAAACAGCATAAATTATTATTTGAATCTACGTGGACATGCATGTTTTAATGCTGTTATTTACAAGGTTATATCGCTATAGGATAGTCTAAAATGCAAAATAGTTTTAAGTAATCCGCTAAGTTATTTACTTGAAGCTCTTTCAATCACCCGGGTGAAGATAGAACTGGTGGATATTATATATTTCGAGATGCTGAGTTGCTGACTTGCTTGCCAGAATGTGCAGTAAAAAAATTCTATAAAATGCTTCTCTACGTAGTGATAGGCAACATTAATAAGCTTTTACCTCTTATTTATGTCATGAACTATGTAATTTTTTTCTGTACCTGTATATATAGCATGCTCTCTTATAAGTTCCATTTGGTGCCTAGTATGACTATTAGTTCTCTTTCCCTTTATGATTCGTAAAGTGCACTTGCCTCTTTGCTGTTCTTGGATTCTCCATTTGATGTTTAAGATTTTGTTCATGCCTGCTTATTTACTGCTTTTACTCACAGTTTCTCTTTCTTCTAACAAAGTAAGACTTTGGAAAAGTGACCTGTTTTTGGTTGTATAGTTAGCATGAAGCTTATTGCGGTAAATATACAGTTGAAATGGAGTTTCTTTGTGTGTCTCATTTTGCACAGATAGTTTGCTCATGTTGTAGGCATAATATATTGCACAGGCATGTGGTTCATGACTTTAAGATTATATATGCTTGAGTATACTGCGAGAACAGTGAGCATGTTCTTCCAATCATTAGCATATATTTATAGCGTATTTACATATTCATAACCACGCATACAAACTTATCATCCGTGTAGTTTTTAGATCTGTATAATAGGTGGCACCGTTAGATCATTACTTAATTGCACTTTTATCATCTGTTCTGTTATTCTTTCATCTTAAAATATCTTTTCTTAACTATGAATTTCTCAAATTTCAGAATTTGGATTTGCGTCATGCTGCTTCCATCAATATGAAAAATATTGGTGCCTTTGCTGACACCTTTCTGGCAGACCTTCGGGAACAAATGCAGTGGTTGACTGAGTGTAGCAATCATGGTGGATTGTCCAAGAGTTTATTTTTACTCATCATATTGCAGGCGGTCATCATCCATAATGAAGGTTCATTAATTATTAATTATATCTTATTAGTTCTTCTAGAATTAGTGCTCTGTTATATGTCTTGATATTCTATTTGTTATTTGCAATCAAGTTTTGCTGAGGTTCTGCTTAATTTGGCACCCTTTGGATTTAAAAAATTTTCGCCTGGCAACTAATTAAGAAAAGGAGAAGCAGAAACCAAGCAAGCTAATAAAACTAAGTTCCAATGTTAAAGAGAACTACAGAATTTGTTCAAGTCTTCAATGTCTTTGTGAGAAGCAAACTACATTGTTGGAGCATCTAGCCTTTCTTAGTCATTTTGACATATTATCAATCAGACAATATGATTTTTATTTCTTTTATTTTAAACCTATATTTATTTGTGAGTTCTATTAAATTCCATATTATGAGTTTTACTTGGCAGTGCACAAATTGCTGTTTCCTGTACTTTGCAAACTGGGACTAATATATTGCAAGCAGTATATTGATTGCCATATTTAGTTTTTGATTGTCAAATATTTTGTAACTTAACTGATATTATTTACTTGTGCCTACTAGAATCTAGCAGGCTTCTAGAGATCTATCAAGCTTGCTCTTCATTTTTGAAGAATGAGTGGCTTAAGATGGAGTCTCAGGGCGGCATTGTTAATGAAGAGGTGCTTTTGTGGGTCTTCATATGATTAATTGATCCTATATTTAATGTTAGAAGTCATTCAGAATTTTATTTGAGCGACCTTTGCTCTTGCATTTATTTCAGATCAACATGGACAATTTGGAAAAATCCCTTGCAGAATTGGTTAACCATCTCTTTACTGCTGAATCTGAAGCATTGAATGCCAAAATTATTAGTTGCATCTTTTGGAGTCTTTTGAAAGTACACTCTTCAACTGCTAACCAGGCTACCTTGGTGTGTATATATTTATTTTTTGTACTTAGTTGCATAAAAAGCCTTCTTTTGTTTATTTGTGTGGTTTGCTAGCTTTTATGATTGAATATTACTTGTCCACAGGCTGATGTTAGTGAGAGAGAATCTATGCTTGATGATCTATACCTCTTCTTCGTCACGTCACCGTCCAAGGATGTCTTCAGAAAGCATCTTCAGTTTCTCTCTATTAACTGCACTGGTTCACCTCTTCAGTTTCTTTTGAAGTACTTTATACAGGAAGGTGTGCAGTTGCTATATTTCGAAATTGTTCAATATCATGTTTTGTCAATGTGTATTTTTGGAAGTTTTGTAAAGCTTAGTTTCTTTTAAATGCTTTATATTAAATAACAATTAGTTGACTTTATTGCTAAATTCCAAGAGGGAATTGAAACTTCTTGAAACATCATATTTCGAGACAAAAAAGGACCTTAATATGCCCTTCGGATATTGATTTTTTTCTTCCTTTGGGGTAATAAATTGCTGTTCTTCGTCTCATACAAGGATTTAAGTATAAATCTTTTTTTTTTTATTTGGGTCATTCAAGAATTTAAGTGCCGTGGCACGGGATCGTACCGGAAACTTCTCGGCACGGTGCATGCCGAGCCGTGCCGATGCGTGCCGGTCAAAAAAATTCTTGTATGCCAACACATAATAGGATGAAATATTTATTTTTTTTAGCAACAAAATATTCTAACTATTTATTATGTATTTTTATCACATCTTTTGAACTTTATTGAGGAAATTACTTAGTAATTTAAAGAATAGAGAGTTTTGAGCTGTACCATCGGCACGGGGTTTTTATTGTGCCAGTACCTTGTTGGCATGGTACGGCACGGTGGATACGGCCCATGCCGACGGGCACTTAAAACCTTGGGGTCATTCATGAATTTTGACAGCACAGCAACTTTGTTTGTCACTATCACTTGATCGATGTTATGTAAACTTAAACCTAGGAAATTCAACGTATGCTAAGTTTCCAGGAAACTAGCTTGGAAGCTGATTAATTCTTTCATATTCTTGTAATGATGGTTTGCTGTGTCAGGAGTCTGCTCGTGCCGCCCTTTGATTATAATGGTATAATTTGCACACTTATGCATTGCTAAGTATGGCAAAGCATGATTTGGAGAGCCCTCATTTAGAGGACATACACTATATGCAAAGATCTGAGGAACTAATATATTTTTGTTAATCAATTTATTCTTTTTTCCTTCCTTGGTACACTAGTCTTGAGGAATTAATAGTCCTGATGTGTTTATTACTAACTGTTGTAGGAAAGTTTTGTTTCTTTAATTTCTAAATTGCTCTGGCATTTGTGCCGCTTTGTACTCATCTCACTTATCCCATAATTGGACATGGTTTACTTTTCTTTCACAGTTTTGTAATTTCTATGGTTTCATGAGTACTTTTTTTTATTTATTTACTCCGTCTATTGTAGGTTTCCCTGCTGAAGTCCAAGTTGAAAGTCTTCTCTTGTTGGGATCTGTTTGTTCTCTATTTGCATTGTCTGAAAGAAATAGTTTGGACGAAAACTTCCATTTGCAACTTCTACTTGGATTTCCTTCACTTCTTATTCCACTCTCTCATGAAAACAAGGTTCTTCATTGGAGTCTTTTTTTTTTTCCTCCAGTTGTTCTGTTTATTCAATGAGTTTCACTGAGCTTCTAATATGTGGTGTTTATCTTTTGCAATATTTAATTGTAAGTTTTCTTGCTTACGTTGGTTTATTGAATTTTAATATAGGAGATGCGGATGTCTTCCTTGAGTTGTATAGAAGGACTTTATATAATGTTGCGACGCTCGAATGCCTCTCTTTCAAGAAATGGTTCTTTGTCCTTTTTTTTCCTTTTCATTTGTCTCAACTGTGAGATTCTTTTTTGTGAAGGATTTATGATTTGATATTCTTTTGATAGGGAGTAACAGTAAATTACTTCAGCGCCTAGCATTACCATTACCAACTTTTGGAGACTTTCTGGAGTCCTTGATCAACCAAAAGGAAATGATTTCCTCTGATGTGAAATTTCTTCCAACTTATATGACATCAATTTTAGGCTCATCTTCAAATGATCTTCTGGTTCCTGAAAGCATTCATGACAGGTTTCTCCTTTTGTTTCCTTATAATTATAATTGATGAAAGACCAAATCGCGTGTAACATGAAACGTGCACTCATTGCTGCTTTCTGTTTCTGTTGCATTTTGTGGTTTTAGATTCTCTCTGTCCATGATCTTTACTGTATACAGTTCCCGCAGTATGTGTTTGGAAGGCAATGAATTGTGTTAATTACATAGTACAGACCATTAGGACTATATTAATGACCAACAAACATAGTGGAAATACTCTATGATATTAACAAATTTTACTCTGGCTTGTTGAATTATTTACTATAATAGATGGCTCTAGGTTGGTTGAATTTTGTTCAAGTCATTTCTGTTGGGGTTTGAGTTTGGGCTTATCTGTGCTTTTTGTCTTTTCCGTTCCGAGTGTCATTAGTTTTAAGTGGTCAACTTTTTTCTATTTTAGAGCACATTAGGTTTTGATTAACTTGTTTAACTTTTATCACGTGTTAGAGTTTAGAAATTCTCTACGTAGTTAGGGGTGCTGACGTGGCAATTATTCACAAACATAATTGGATGCAACTCAGAGAGTTGTGGTTACTACTATCATAGATTCAAATTAACTTCAACTACCATTTGTATTAGTAAAAATTCCTTTTAAGCTTATTTTAGTGTATGTGGGCGTCTTATTGCCATTTCTGTAAAAAAATTGCTCTGATTTTTTGTTCTTGTGAAAATAATCAATATTATTGGCATATCATCCCTTTTTCCTAGTAGTTTTAATTTTTCTAAATGCCATCCCCTGTATTCTTGATTTTGTTGTTGTTGATCCAGAATAACATCATTCTTTAATTGCAATTTAAGTAGCTATTTTTTTTATTTTCAGGTTTGATCAGTCATCAAAATATGCTATATTGCATTTCATCTTGGATACTGCTCTTCAATATTCCTCTTATGGAAAGGTTTGTTCTCCATAAACAATCAAAATGAGTTCTAATTTGGTGTACATTTGGGAAGTGCGATTGAAAAGTGTAGCTGCTGGTAACTTGTTTAAGTTCATTAATTTTCTACAGTTAGCTAGTCAAAACTCCAGAAAATTATAGTTAGCTTCAATAAGTAGCAAGTCAGCTTAAAATCCTTGGGCACTTATTTAACAAAGTGCATTTATGATTAGCCTTAGTCATGTTACCCTTTGTCAAAAGAACCTAATCACTCAGACTAAGCTTCTAAGTTGGATTTCGTGCCCGCTGTGCATTTCTGAGTTGTGTGATAACTTGCTAGAAGGTGCTTTTTGGATTTTAAAGAAGTGTACAGCTGCATTCTAAACTTCTACAGTGGCAACACATTTTTGCTAATTCAAAGTCAGAAATTTTTGATGGCAAGGACTATTCTTATCCTTAAATTTATTACTCATGGTGATTAGTAATCTTTGGTGCTCTTTGTGTGGAATGCTTCCTTTTAAACTGTTTTCCCTTCTTACGGTTGCTAATTATGCTAACTGTTTTCCAGCTGATGGTGCTATCATTGTTCAAAGGAATGGGCGATTGCATATTTCAAGTGCAAGCTGTTAAGTCATTGTTGCTTGAACTTATGGATCGGCGTAAAAAATATCACCTTGGGACAGATAGTTTACATCAAAACCTGTCGACCCATGAAATAGAGATCTTATGCTTGCTTTTGGAGGTAACAGTAGCATCCTTCATTTTTTTTAAAGCTTTTCCTTCCGCATTTTATATCTCCACCTTATGCATTTGTCCATGTGTTGTGCCTTTTCAGTGTGTTGAGTTATGCTGCATTATATGTTAACACTTTTGTAGGTTTCACTTTCTCCTTCAAGCTCTGCTCATGTGGATGTTGAAATATTGGGCATTGTGACTGAAGCATTAAGAGTAAGTTGTTGTACTTTGTTGTTCTCACATTTTTTTTTTCTGTCTACAATTAAAATCCAAGTTTACTGTCGTTGTATATTTCTGATTAGAGCTGATTATTAAGGTTCACATAAGTGTTTTCAAATTTCAGGTAGATGGTTTGTATAGTGAAGATCCTGCTCTTGTCCGACCATGTGTTACCGTCCTGCAGAACTGTGGGCCTGCCTTCTATGATAGTTTGAACATGGAGATGCAGGTTATGATTTAATAAGCTTTTCGTAATATTCTTTAGCCTGTTAGTTTAATTGGTATGTTGGTGCTATTTTCTGTATTCCTACTTCTCTTGTTTGCTGATTTGTTATCAAGTTTGGTATCTCATGGTTGACTGTTTAATAATATTCTTCTCCTTATTCCTGTGGAATAAGCATGCTGCATTAATTGTGTAATTTTTTTAAGATGAACATAACAGAGAGGTTATAGCAGTTAGGATCAAATGAATGTTGCCAGCAAAATGTTATTTGTGCTCCCACTATTTCTTTATTGCATGCTGGTGCTTGTTCTTTCTCCCCCCTCTGTTTAAACAAATGTATGCAGACTATTGCTTATCATTTGTGTGTGCATATTTCGGCTCATGTTGCTGCTACATGGGATTAGAAAGAAAGCTTCAAAGTCTTAAGCTGTTTTAATATGCTTCTTCAGATTTTCTATTGAGTACATCATGTTCATATATACTGCACTTTTGATTTTTTTATATTTTATGATGCTGATATATTGCACTGTCATTCACCGGATACTCTCTTTCAGGTTAAGATTTTTGCCAACCTTGTTTACCTATTTCGGAATGATAATGCAGAAGTTCGAAATGCAACAAAAGCAGCACTGTTGAGAGTAAATGTAAGTATTTGTGTTTATTCTTTAAATGTTTTGCTGTTGATTTCATCTTCCTCTTAAGCAATATATACCTCCAGAGCCTTTTTTTTTTTTTTTGCTCTTTGTTTTGTATAATCAGGGTGGTTCAGTTTGAAAACAAGACTGCATTAATATCGTGGCAACTAGGCTCTGTATTTCTCTGTTGGTAATTGATTGTAATTTTTTGAAAGAGAAAAAGAGTTTCACTCATTAGCCTGCCCTAAATGATGGAATTTGCTAAGATTACATTATTTAATTTTTGTCAATGGTCTTGTTCTTTATAGATTAATTTTTCTTTTTAATCAGAATGACTGCTCGACAGCATAATGCCTTTATTCAGGCATCATGCCAACATCCCTTTTTAATTCACAACCTTTGGCTAGTTATGCTGATGTTCTTGTTCATTTTTGCATTGGCAGATTAATTGCTCAACAATTGATGAGCTTATTAAGGGTTTTGTTGCTTATGGTGAGACGTTTGGTTCGTCAAAAAGAACAAAGAAAAAGAAGAACTTGAAGAACGACAGATTTGGCATATTTCATGATTTATTTGGCAGAGAAGAATCAATAGTTTTCTTCCTCATGTCTCTTCTGGATATTCTATTGCAAAAGAAGAATATCAACAAAAGGTTGGCTCAAAATTTGTAGCTAGTTTCTCAGGCATTCGTTTTTTCCCGAAAGGTACGCCAATAATGTGTGCCTTCAGTAATGTCAATTGACTGATAAACTGTATCTTTTCAGGGTTTACTTGGTACCGCTTCTTTTCGAGGTTCTTTCAAAACTCTTCTCGAATGATTGGCTTCTAGATTTATTTGATCAAGGAGAAAAGGGAGCTACAGAGCTATCTGAAATTCCGGAGTCAGTCTCTGGTGTTGTCTATCAAGCTCAGCAGACAACATTGTTAATCATCAAAGATGTTATTGATTCATTAGAATCAGATTCTCCTCATGTAATCAGTGTTTCCTTGAATATCATTTAATTAGCATGTTCTTTATTCCTTTATTTTATTAGTTTTGTTTGTTGGTTCTACTTTTACGAAATTTGATGTGTTTGTGCAGGCTGAGCTAATCAGTAAAGTAAATGTGGATCTTCTGATTGAATGTTCGCATTTTGTTACTGATGCGGCGACGCGCAATCTTGCGTTTATGCTGCTTTCTTCTGCTGCAAAGGTTTCTCCTCAGTGTATTTCGGAAAGAATTATTGATATATTTACTGTAATTGGAGAATCTGCTGTAAAGCAGGTTAGTGTTTGCTTTTAAAACTATCTATTTACCTTGTTGTGGCTATTGATCTCCTTCATAAAAAATTTGTTGGCACACTAACGTTAGAGCTGTAATATTTATCATTACTATATTTGTGAAAACTTAACCTTAGCCATAATATTGCTGAGGATATACACTACCAACAATCATCGTATTCTTTATTGCATACTGTTGCTAAGGATTCTTGTTGGTGTTAACACACTGAGATTTGACGAGTAGATCCTGTTTGTTAAGAGAGATCGATAATTCATATTCTTTAAGTTGCTATTTTACTGTGACCTGATTTCTAGAACTTAACCTGGTCAATGTCATATCTTTTACGACTCATGAGGACTTAAAATGCAAAGTACTTGAGAATTTGCTGATTGCTCTTCTTGCTTGTTTGGGAACAAGGTGCATATAACTATTATCTAATATTATATACTCTTCCTTTTTGAATGTCGAAAGAGCGACAGCCATTCACAACGTGTGCTGGAGAATCTGATATCAACTCTAGTTCCGTGTTGGTTATCGAAGACAACTAGCATAGAGAAGCTTCTTGAGGTAATTAAGATATTGGCAACTCTCAGTAGATTCTTTTCTACCCCTTCTTGTGCATTTCTTTCTAATAGGATCAACTCTTGCTTTCAGATATTCATCAAAGCTTTGCCAGACGTGGCTGAACATCGGCGGCTGACGCTTATAATATACCTTTTGAGGTAATACTAATGTGTAGTTACTGTTGAGATGGCTATGCCTTTCAATAACTCAAATTCTGAATACTGTTGCCTTGTCTATCAGAACCTTAGGAGAAGAAAGAAGCTTGGGCCCAGTAATTGTTCGTCTCCTCCGTTCCTTAGTTCGACGAGCTGCTGAATCATCCTTAGATGTTATGCCCAAAGAATGGGAATACATGTTGGCAGCGCAAGTATGCGATCAATATTCATGTACTATATGGTTTCCTTGTTTGGTAAAGGTGCTGGAAGAAACCAGAGTGCATTGCGAACAAGGAGGTCTATTTGCTGAACTACATATTGGGATGCAGTTTATTCTGTATAAGCTGCAAACTGCAGAATTGGTTTTTGAACTTGAATCTGGGCAGCATACAGATCATTTTCAGGTTTTTTTGGCCTCTAATTTCTAAAAGTTCTTTCCTTTTGTTGTTAATCCTAGTGTTTTTAGAAATTTTTGGACCTTGGAGATTAGTGCTAACTTGAAAATTAGAGAAAATAATAGAAATATGAAATAACTATACATATTACAAATGACATCCAACTAGCTTCTGTTTTCATTTCTTTGTATATGGCTTCTATTTTCATATCTTTATATGCAGCTGTGCATGCAATTCCTTCAAATGATTTATCTTTACTAGCACCTTAGTCATCAAGATTTATTGGCAGTCATGTAATTAACTGGTCAGAGCTTCACATATATTCTCATTTTTAGGTTGTTGATGATGCTTGCTTCTAGAGGTTTTCTTTGAGCTAAGAGCTAACAGAATTTTAGTTTTTCTATGTAAAATCAATCTCAACCACATGCTGTTTTATAATTTGCAGAACACGCTTGGAGCTCTTATGGAGCAGGTTGTCTACCATTTGCAACTTTCTAGTGCTGGAAGCAGACAACTGAGGATTCATAAAGACGTTCTGAAGGAATTTAAAGATTGTGTCAATAGAGTGCTCAGAGCAATTACAAAATGGATGGTTCCCTCAACATACTTTGGAGCAATTACTCATTTACTTGGACATTCAAGCGGCAGTGTGAAAAAGAAGGTACTAAGTATAAACTACTTGTTTCTTTATTCACAACTAAATGCATGTAAACAATTCATTTTTGGCTCTGCAATTGATTTTTTTCCCCCTACTTTGTGAACAGGCATTAGGGCTATTGTGTGAGACGGTGAAGGATAAAAGTATGGCTGAGAAGAGAAAAAAGGATACAAAGAAAGCGCAGTATAATGCCTTTCCACTCCATGTTGATGAGACTGCCACTCCTTCATTTAATGAATTGTGTTTAAATATAGTTCAGTTGATTGATGATACTTCTGATAGTTCTGAGGTCCCTACGAAGATTGCTGCAATTTCTTCTCTTGAAATACTAGCCAAAGAATATCCGTCTGATAATTTTGCCTATGGCACTTGCCTTACGAGCATTACAAAGCACATTGGTTCAGATGATGTGGTGATTTCTTCTGGGATAATTCGTGCGGTAGGCTCTTTGATCAGGGTGCTTGGTACAAAAGCACTATCTCAGCTTCCCGTTGTCATGAAGCATATTTTGCAAAGAGCCCATGAGTTCTCCAAGTGTCCTAGTCAGAAGTTTATTCTTAGCGCTAGTAGTGGTTTTGATGGACTTTCGAGTCACAGCATATCTCTTTTGCTATCTGTTCTAATGACTTTAGAGGCAGTTGTTGAAAAGCTTGGTGGGTTTTTAAATCCATATCTTGAAGATATATTGGATCTCATTGTACTTCATCGAGAATATGCTCTAGAGTTAGATGTGAAGATACAAGCTAGGGCTGCGAACATCCGCAGGCTTCTAACTGAGAAAATACCGGTATGTTTCAGCTCTGACTTCATTTATTAATGCTTTTATGTGTAGGAAATTATAGTCTACCCTTGTGCTTTTTGTTTGTATCTCATGAAAACTGGCACTGCAGGTTCGACTTATGCTTCCGCCTCTGCTCCAGCTGTACACTAGGGCGGCCCAATGTGGAGAAGCAAGCTTATCATTGACTTTTCAAATGCTGGGATGCTTAATTGGTGTCATGGATAGGCCATCTATAGGAACTTATCACGTGAAAATATTTGAACAATGCTTGGTAGCACTTGATCTCCGCCGTCTGCTCCCAGAGTCTGTTAAGGACATAAATGTTGTGGAGCAGAGTGTTATTCATGCTATTACTGTTCTAACAATGAAACTTACTGAGACTATGTTTAGGCCCCTTTTCCTCCATAGTCTTGAATGGGCAGAGTCTGAGGTTGAAACCAGTCAGTCCTTGACAACAAAAAGCTTGGACCGAGCAATTTCCTTCTACGAATTGGTCAATAAACTTGCTGAGCAACATAGGTGCGTCCCTTGTGTATATACATACCTTGTCTTTCGAATTCTCGTGTCTTACTGTACTATCTTAAAGGAATATATTACTGCCCATAATGTTGTCTGAATTTTAATGAGAGATGTTCGTGTGCACTTGAAACACCTGCTACACCTAATTTGGGTGATGTATTTTGTTGTTTGGTTTCTATAATTAAGGTGATTCCCAGTTACTATCGGTATTATTTTTCTTACTGTTGATGTTCCTCTTGTGTGTCTGATACTTTTGACTTTCCCATGATTAGTTGTCACTCCATGCGTGTCAAAAGGATTGTAAAGTTAGTTTTTTTTTTCCTGGCTTCTCCAATCAGTTTGCTTCCTTCCTGTTTACTAATGATATTTCAAGGTGGTCTAAATGATGATTTTGTCCATCATTTATTGGTAGACTGTTTACTTATTTTTTGTGATTTGTTCTTCAGTCAGTTTGGTCGAATCATGTAATGTTGGTTCTTCAAAGAGTGTCATTAAAATCTTGATTACCATTTTCTCGAAAATCTTGAACTATCCCATGTCAATATTAAAAGAGTTCCGTTCTTGTTGTGCGTGGCTGATTTTTTTTTTTTTTTTTTTTTTTTTTTTTTTTTTTTTGAATTTGTAGAATCATATATTTTTAATATATCAGTTGTGTCAGACAAGGCTGTGCACTATCACTAGTTTACAACTCTATGAACTCATGTTTAGCATCTAGTTTTTATGGATAGTTATATTGCTTTTAATTCTTTGTGCAGGGCCTTGTTTGTACCTTACTTCAAATACATTGTTGAGGTTTGCGTGCAGTACTTGACAGAAAACCAAGATGCTTTAGCTGGTTCGAAACAAAAGAAGAAGAAGGCAAAGACCGCAGATGCAAATAATCAAGGAAAAGACAAATCTTTGGCCCCTAAGCAGTGGCATCTGCGAGCTCTTGTGTTGAAGTCCTTATATCAATCTTTCCTCTACGACACAGACCAGAAGTTTCTGGATTCATCTAATTTCCAGGTTAGTTTCTTTACATCATTTTATTTTCTTCTTTAGAGTGCTATTGTCTTATAGTGTCCTTTGTGTTCCTGAGGTTGCTGAGTATCTTCTAGATGCTTGGCAAGCTATGGACTGGGTGTAAATTGATGTACTTTGTTATATTCAGATGCTTTCTTAAAGCTGACCATTGGAAATTATTCTACATAGCTTACATGGAATTTGTTGCAATAATTTTAGCAGAATACTCTTCCTTTTTTACATGTATTAACTTGACATTTGTGACACCTTTTTGTTGATGAGTTTAACTTAGTGATTCTCGGTCCTGAAGCTTGAACTTAAAATGAATAATGAATCACATGAGGCCTAACGATAACATTTTTTAAGTTTATTTTTCCGGCTAAATGAAAATACTATTTTTCAAGCTGAATAATGAAAGCTTAAAATTGTTACAGGTTCTTCTGAAACCTATAGTTTCTCAGGTCATGGTGGAACCTCCAGAATCTCTTGAGTCGTTTTTGGATGTACCAACTTTGGAAGAGGTTGACGAAACACTGGTTTTGTGCCTGGGTCAAATGGCTGTTACGGCACAATCCGATGTTCTATGCAAACCACTGAACCATGAGGTGCGTATAGAAATATTTTTTGACTGCATCAGGCTCGGAAAGGACCGATATGTTTTTTGCATTATTTAATGATGGAATTTTGTATGTATCCTTTTGGAAGTGCAGTTCCTTACGAGAATACCCTTGTCTTAAGTTGGGAGTCAATTAATGCAAAAATAGTCTTTATTTCTACAAAAGGGGTTATAGGATCTGTTGGATCCGATTCGTATAGGAAAGGAACTCAGTTGCCCTTTTCCTTTTTTATTTTTCCCCTGAAGAAAACTTTTTTCGGCTGTAGGAATTTCAAAGCATTTTTCTCCCTTGACTGCAATGCTTTTACTTAATTAGATGCTTTACTAATCTTTCCGTCATGTTTTTGTAGGTGTTGATGCAGACGCGGAATGAGAAGGTGCGGCCGAGGATCTTAGGACTGAGGGTTGTGAAGTACTTAGTAGAGCATTTGAAAGAGGAGTATCTTGTCTTTTTACCTGAGACTATTCCATTCCTGGGCGAACTGCTCGAGGATGTCGAGCTTCCGGTCAAAACTTTGGCTCAGGCAATTTTGAAGGAGATGGAGACCCTCAGCGGGGAAAGCCTTCGACAGTACCTCTGAAATTTTGGGCCTTGTTGGTAGAATGTTAGAATGAGACGGAATGCTCATTCCCACGGAATTTTGTAGAATTAGGGGGAATACATTCCCGTTAAAGTTGTTTTGTCTAATAACTTAATTTGTATATTACGCTCTTTCATGTAATTTTATATATTTATATATTGTTTTTTTTCTTCTTCGGCTGACAGATAGGTAGCAGAAGTCGCCATTTTTTAATAACTTAATACAGCTTTATAAGAAAATTTTTCCTTAAATATATTATAGATCATATTTGAATAGATGGCATTTACGCGAGGCGGTATTACCGTCCTATATTACGTTCACTTCCATTTTGTGCTGCCTTGGTATTGGTATTTTTAAATGTTTTGATGAAAATTTATTCTGTTTGGGTAAATTTGCTCATTTTCGCTCCTTGCTGTTTGAACCTTTTGTCTCCCAACACCCGGTTCTCATTGATTGAGGACTTTAGGGCTTGTTTTGTTTCTGTGAATTAGCATTGCTAATTCACAGTGGTATCTTGTTTACTAGTAAAAATTAACAATTTAATCAATTTTCTATTTTACCAGCAGCAAAGAAGCGAAGAAAAAAAGGAATAATGCTTTACCTGGCTTCTGAGGATGTAATAATACAAAAACAAAATGCATCGTAACACTGATGCTCATTCAATGTCGTCAGATGTGAGTGTCATTCCAATTTGTAGGAAACAGAAGCTAAAACTATGAGGAGATACAAGGCCGTTTCCTATAAAAGAAAGAAGGGGGGTAAAAAAAAAAAAAAGAAAAGAAAACCAAGGGTTCTCTTTGCTCAGTTGCAGACAACGTCAGAATAGAAGGCGATAGTTCTTCGCTGACAGTCTTGCACCTTGAGTAGTTCAACGTCGAAAACCTCAAACTGTTTTGCGCTGAAGAATGTTGACGGCCCCACCTGCAATTGAATAGGTTATCGTCTAAATTTTGCGGTCTATACACACATGCCACACCCGTCAACTTTACCATAAGCGCGAACTCAGATGAATTACTAGTCAGGCTAAGTGATTATGTGCCTATGCATTCATAACCGTGAAGTTTGATGAATTACTAGTCAGGCTAAGTCAGTATGTGCCTATGCATTGAATAGAGTGAGCTGCTGTTTGATGTATGATAAACAGGTGAGAAGATTCAACCGAGGTAACTCCATCCAAGATATGTTCTCGGCATTTACATAATTAACTACAGCTTACAATTTGTAAATCATGTGAGAGGAAAAGTTTTTAAGTCCAAAGTACTACGGTCGGAAAAAGTACTTTGTGTGGACAAGGACTCTGCTTGAGAGTTAATAATAAAAGCTTAACCAGAAGTTGGCTGATATAAGAGGACATTTTACTTATCCAGCTGAGAAAAAAGCACGAGTAGAAGCATAGGGTAAGTGTGAGAGCTATATTTTTTTCGAAGGAACCAAAGAATTAGGACTCACCGGCGGCCCGAGTTCGGGAGGAATGATGATTCTTCGCTTCCCCCCTGGCCTCATGTCTCGTATTCCTTCCTCAAACCCTGCATTTGCTCGTCGTGCATTACAGTTCATAAAGGTTGATTCTTATAAGCAAGCAAAACTATAATGGCTTGATAATTGGGCCCGAGTACTTGCCTGGGACCAGTGCTTTGTTGCCAAGTCGAATTTTGGCAGGTGAGCCCTGCAAATAAGTGCTATCAATGCGACGGCCTGATTCATTGTAGCCAACATAATGAAATATCACCTGCAGTTGAAACCAAACAATAGTCAAGAGCGTCCTCCAATATGTATCTATACAACCAGAAAGAGATGAAAAATAGAATATGTAAATAAGATACATATTTCCAAACTTAATGCAGCTCAGATCTTAAAGTTGCAGATTTAGAACGCCACATTAACAGGGAGTGTGTACTAAAGAAAGGAAGAAAAAGAAGCATCATCGTAATAAGACAAAACATTTACTCCTCACAACTATTCTTCGTTTCGATATCTTCTAGTATCTATATTTGACTTCTCACAAGATTAACTATCTACCACAATTTTGACATGTAAAAGTGAATAAAAGATGTAAGATGCAACTAAAAATGCTTCCGCAATATGTTGCAGTACAAGGATAATTGGTATAAGAAGGATTGGAACTGGTGTTGACATCTAAAAGTGAATGAAAAAATCGCTTCCACAATATGCCGCAGCACAAGAATAATCAGAAATGTTATTCTGATCAACCATGGAAAACAGGAAGAGTCACATTATGCCAAACAAATCTATCTCAAGCAAAGTACAAAACTGAAAAACTATTAATAAATGAAAGGAAAAACCTGTTGACCATCCTTGGGGCAATCACCTTGACCAACTTCTATGTCCCAGTAAATAAGTCCAGAATCACGTTTGACATAGTTATCAGATGTCACTACTTCGACTTGAAAACCTGGATTATAATCCATAAGCAAAAGGTCACTTTATATCACCAAAAAGGTGTTCCTTTTAAATCCTCTGGAAACACCTTTTAACTTGATCAGTTAGTACAAGAAACTAGATATCTTGCACAGCTTGATATAAACGAACAAATGCACGATTAAAAAAGAAAAAAATAATAATATCATTCATTATATGCAGAGCTCTGCATATATCCTCATGAATAAAGATCACAGTATCAATAAAAGTGGTGTGCAAGATAACTAGTGGTATTGTAAAAATGGTTATAAAACTGCAAATTATCCGAACAACTTTTCTTAATAACTATAGAAGGCATGATGATTGTAAATTGTGATTATTTAGTTTATCCTGATGTATAATTCAGAAGAACTTGAAACCAACCAAAAAGCTACTACTGCAAACTGCCCCACTCAAAATAGTCAATTGTTTTAACTAGTATCCAAGTTCCCTGGTCCAAGATCATTAGATTGAAATACTAAGAACAACAAAGGACATCCTTTACATCAACCAGTAGAATTGACACTCGGGTTTCTTTTGATGATCAAGCAGGTTTTCCAATATCCAGCCATGTACGAGCACCGGCAAATTCAAGATTCATACCTTCTCTAATGAAATTGGGGAAATCGCCGGGCGCGTGGTTCGCTTCTTGTATCTTCCTGTTCTGCTCGAGAAGCCGCCTTTCGTTGTAAGGGCTTCTGCTTTTCTCCTTCCCAGAAGAACTTGATGCCACCGACAACCCCGAAGAGATCACCGAGAGCACAAGAATGGCTCTCCGGCCTCTAACCTCCTCACAATTCCTCCTCACACTTGCATTCGATTCTTCACCACCCAAGAAGCTACTTTGCATAAAATTACAACCAATATAATCAACAAGAAGCGATTTTTATACTCAATCCGGCCACATAAACCCCACTCACCATAGAAACCCTTGCTTTTTCTGGGTTTTAGGAGCTCCAAATACCAGCTTAGAGGGTACAAATAATCCTGCAATGTCGGAAACATGAAATCCAAACACACAATAAATTCTTCCAAATTATGAACCCTAGAAGAGGATTCGGCTAAGAAATGGAAACCCAGTTATAGGAAAGAGAGAACAATTAAAGAAAAAAATCAGCGCATAAAAAGGAAAACCAAAACCCCCCCCCCAAAAAAAATTGGAGTGTGATGGATAAATACTCGGAGAAGAAGAGGGTAACAAAGATGGAGAAGAGATCGCCCCCATGTTTATCGTGTTGCTCCTCCACTTCGTCTTCTTTAAAGCTTCGAGTTTTTTCCCGGGGATTCGTTATCTTTTACGCCTCGGTGTTTCCGGAGATTGATGAAGAAAGATGGACCCGGTCTACCACGTCATCGGGTGCGTAGACCATGGGTTAGGGCCTAATGCAGGCCCGGCACAGTATTTTTGGGTCCGATCTATCCCAGTAATGTTGGGATGGTTTTGACCCATTACCAATTCTACGTTCATGGGCTTCCATTATTATGGACATAGTGGTATAGGTTTTAAGTAATTGTTGGTATACCAACAATATGTTTTGCATTTTAAATTACTATAATAATTATTGTCTAGCCTTGTATATCTATCAATTAAAAAAGAAAAAATCAATTGCTTCTTATAGGTGAGATGTTAATTATTCGCAAAGTAATAAGAATATCTTTAGATATATATATATATATATATATATATATATATATATATATAGAATTGAGCTCCTATACTTTTAAAAGTACCAAGTTATTGGTGCTTGTAAGTTTTTAGCCATTGGATTAAGAGATGTGCGGTTAAGATGATATAGGCCCCCTAGGGTTGAGTGGGTGGTTGGTTGAATAGTATAATCTAACGGGTGAAAATAATCAAAGGCGTAGATCTAACGGTAAAAAATTTACAAGCACCAAATACTTGATACTTTTACAAGCACGATAGCCGGACTCTATATATATATATATATTATTCTTAGAAAAAATTGTAATATCTACAAACTATGTTCCTGCCGTGTCCGTATCTAAAGTTCTTTAGAAATTGACGAGTCGCCACAAATTAATTTATGTTTGTGAGCATAATCTAATGATATCATGTACTGATCCTTTCCCTTGCCTTGTGTTCCTTAATTAGAATATATTCTTACGGGTGCCCTCATGGTCTTGTGGAATTTTGCATTGGTGAATGTACCAAATCTTGTCCTCTCAACATTGGATTTTGTTACTCATCTCCCATTTTATCTATCAATCTACCTATTCATTAAAATTGTAATGAAAACAAAAGGTTGTTGGTTCGCTGCGGTAAACATGCTACATATTATAGTACGGCTAGTGCTTAATGGAGCCAAACTTGTACTAGAAAAAACAATAAGCAACTTTCTCAATTTCCTTCGGAAAATTTTCTACGTACTAATTGATCTAATGATCTATCAGCTATTTATTAGATCTTTATAAAAGAAATTTTATTCACTGGGCTGTAAAAATTCTTTTCCACTATCACATTGGTCCATACAGTTGTTACTCTTTTTGGGACATCTAATGCAACCATAAAAAAGTGAAGCACCAGCATGCATATGGAGGTACAACTAAAAACTCCAGAACAAATCAAAAGATAAAGATAACATTTACTATCGCTTTTGGGGCGTGTCTTGTGTAGTTTCCCCATGTCATGTCAGTGTGCAATGCAAGGGAGTAGGTTTTTGGACCTACTTTGAAAAACAGACAAATTAGTGGGGAACAGTGCACGATTGTAGACATCAATGAGGGCAGATCTTTTGATGCTGGTATGTGGTAAAGACAAATCTGAAACTGTGAAAGTAATCAGGGAATCTTTGACACTATTTCAATCCTTTTGAGATTTGCACATGTAATAATTAGTAACCAGTAAATAGATTCCATTGGAATAGTTCATCACCAAACAATGAAAGGACCCCTTCTGTTTTGTCAAAGGAGCTACCTCTTCTTCTGTTTTATCTTCTCTTCTGTTTTGTCAAAGGAGCTCTCTCTTCTTCTATTTTATCTTCCCTTCCTCAGATGCAACAGCTTTTGCCTCTACCTTCCATGCACAGGTGTGTCATGGGGAAGGGAAAACAAAAAATAAAAAAACTTCTCTATGCTACCACAATGATTAGTTTTCCAAGCTAATCACAAGTTATCAGATAATATTAAAAATTTTATTAATACTATTTTCATTCGATCGCATCTTTTTACCACTATAACATACCAAAGAAATGCTACGACTGTCTATGTACTAGCAAATCAAAACCTTTTTACTGACCCATCAATGGTTTATAAAAGAAAACATTTCAGCAACAGCACCCATTTTGTGGTTATGCTATATTATGTTGTACATGATATTTGTGTAACAAAGAATATACTCTTTAAGTTGTAAAATATGTGAATTAATGCAATCCACTTAAATGAACCGCATAATCCAACCTTACCCAGATCACTTGATTGCACTGAAGGCTCAGAACCTGCCCTCTTTTTTCCTCTCTGTTTTTTTTAAAAAAAAAAAAAAAAAAAAAGTGGGAACTTGCAAAAAGAGACCAATAGTCACATGGGCAATCTTCAATGCATCAGCAGAAAAAAGTAGGTAGTGGAGACAGGTGCTTTTAACTTCTACTGGAAGGAGAAGCAGAAAGGAGTTAATCACTAAGTCTGGTGTCATGGGCTTTTGTTGCTTTCACATTCTAAAATGATCTATCTCTACACTGTTTGATTGATACATTACCATAGAACCCATGTTCTTGTGTAGGAAATATAAACAAGTCAGTAGCTCAGCTAAGTTGTACTTGTTAATAACCCAGTTGAATCCCCATCCCCTGATGAAAATAAACAATATATAGCTTACCCTAACAAACACATGGCTCCACCATATACTTGATGAAGAGAACCGACGATCAAAGCTCACGAGGGATGTTAGTTAGCTAAGCCACAAAATAAAGCGGCGTATTTGAATATTGTACCACCATCTTCATGGCTCTTAGCAGCATTATCTTCTTCTTCTTTAAGCCCTTTCACCTCCTTCCGATCTCTTCGAGTTTTCTAAGCACCGACTTAATGTCGGGTCTTAACGCGGGCGAAGGAGAGCAACACGCCATACACAATTGAAAGAAAACGAGCAGACCCTCTCCGTTACCCGAACTCCTACTTCGAGTGATTAACTCGGAGCTAAACGCATCGGAGATCTTTCTTTCGAGGACCAGGTCTTTGAATGTTGTTGGAACGCAAAGATCCCGGGAATTTAAGAAGTCGCTGCTCACAGGATCCTTTTGAGTGAGCATTTCCAGTAAGACCACACCCAAGCTGTAGATATCGCTCTCTTTAGTAGCGTCCTTCATCTTGATCAGTTCGGGGGCTTTGTAGCACTGCGCGGCCGACGCTTCGAGCATCTCCTGCCCAGAAGTGGGGTTCAGGATGAGGTGGAGGCCGAAGTCCGATAATCGCGGCTGGAGATCGGAGTCAAGGAGGATGTTGTTCGTCTTTAGGTTGCCATGAATGATCGGCTTAGGCAATCCCGTGTGCAGGTGATCAAGGCCCCTCGCTATACCTAATGATAGTTTGCGGATAATTTCCCATCTCTGTGATTCAGCAACTCCATCTGTACATAATAGATAGTAAGCACTTAAGTTCTACAAGTGATATTCACAATAGAAATCCATTGAAAGATTTACAGAAATAGATAGAATACATGAAGAAGACAATAAGGAAAGAGACAAACAAGAAGTTAAGTATCATGAAAGTAAATGGTACCAACAAATGCTTCGCAGTGAGTGATGCAAGGAAGAGTCTAAGCAACATGTGTTCTTCCTAGAAGGTAAAGGAAATATGAGATGGGCTTTTACTTAAAATTAAAGAAAGGAGACTAGTTTATGATTCAAAATGGAGCGAATAACGAATCGAGTTCCAATTCAGATGAAGAATGAGTGAGATAAATGTTCTATTTTTGAAAACAGAGAAAACTCCTCATTTTTATTTTTCTAAAAAAATGAACACGGCTAAAAATGTAAAGCAACTATATTTCGAACTTGGAACATCATATACTAACTATTAAGCATTTAGCCAACTACATTGGGCACGATCGGTACGAGGTGAGATAAATGTTGTTAATAGAAGAAGGGATTCTAAACAAGGGCACAATAAGAACACCAAAATTAGCTCAATCTAATAAAGGAATAAAGCAATTTACCCTCCTAATCCAAATATTGCTCTTTAAAATAGGTGGGATTTTAGCAGGTTAAAAAGATTTTACAAACAATGAGGAAACAAATCAACAATGCTGATCCAAAGAATTCCATCCACAAGCCCAACTAAACGTAAAAAAAAGGAGGTTTTTACCAATCTATTCATCTACAAAACGCCAAACACTAAAACCCACAAAATTCTAAACAAACAAGACAAAAATCTCAACTTTAAGCCAACAAGGAACTAAAAAGGGCGAAAACAAAGGGGAGAAAAAAAAAAAATTTGGGGGCGGGGCTCACCTCTGAAGAAGCGGGCGAGATCCCCAGCGGCGTAGAAGGGGTGCACGAAGAGCTTCTCCCCTCTGGGCCCCGCGTAGAGCGCCCTCAACGGCACCAGATTCGGGTGCCGCACCGATCCGAGCATCCTCACCGTCGGCATGATCTCGCCGGTCCGGCCCACGCAGGCCGGCCTGACGAACCGGAGCAGCACCACCGAACCCGTCGCCATGCCCTGCAAACCGGCCCGGTACAGCGTCCCGTAGCTCGACTTCCCCACCACCTCCCCGGGCGCCTCCAGGATCGCGCCCACCGTGAGATCCTCGCCGCCCCCGAACACGACGAGCTCCTCCGCCTCCCCCTCCGCCGCCGCAGCCGAAAACCCTAGCCCTCCGCCGCCGCCGCCGCCGCCGCACTCCGCCGAGCCCCTCCTCCTCGATCTCCGCCGCGCGAATCCGCTCCGGAAACAGCAGTAGAACAGCAAGTAGACGAGGGTCAGGAGAAGGAACGGAGAGATCGCGCCGAGGACGATCTCGATCCTGCGATGCCGCTCCATCTCAATTCCCCGAAACCCTAGCTCGATCGAAGAGGATCATCACCCATTAAAATTGTGATCAGGAAATGTGGGGTATTCGTTTCGTGGAGAAATGGCAGAAAAAAAAAAAAGCTTCCTTTATGGGAAAGAAGATGGAGAGAGAGAGAGAGAGAGAGGAAGAGGAGAGAGCGAGGGAGGGAAAGGGATACGGGGGAGTTAAAGAGAGACGTTGATTTACACGTGGCGAATTGTGAGTGGATTAGGGAGAGATCCGTACTGTGTTCGGAGTTACTCCAATTGTTAATGTTTAGTTGTTTGTGGCCAAACAGGAAACAGCGAAAACATCGAATCATTTTTGATCAACTTGAACTTGATAAAATGATAAATAAATAAATAAACAAATAAATTCTTATATAGTGCTTCAATAAAAATAGAAATTTTTTACTAAATTTTCTTTTTAAAATTTTAAACAAATGTGTAAGTTTTTATCCACAGAGTTTTCAAAGATGATTTTTTTTATTTTACAATTTAAATATGTATTTTAATTTGTTTTCATAGCATATTAGTTGGTATAAGAAATTAACATTAACATTAATTATCAAAATATTTGATCTATATTAATAAGAAATTAACCTATTTAAAAGTGATAAAAGCATATAAATTTAACACTTTTCAACTCTCAATCTGAAATTAAAGCAACTGTCACAAAAAAAAAAATCAATTTAGAGCCCCAAAAAATTTTGTATGGTTGAGATTATTGAACATAAGAGATAAAGATCACAAATGAATGTGGTTGTTTAATTTTAGTTGGCAAAGCTGGAAATGGCCCTGAGATTATGCAGTGTGAGTTAAGACTTAAGTGGTAGGCCATGCATACATAATTACAAAAAAAAAAAAGATAAGAAAGAAAGGTGCATGATGTAAAGGGGAATTTATTAGTTGTATGTTGAAAGAGTATAATATAAGGTTTACTTGTGAGTTGTGACCACTACCACTTTGTAATATTCTCCTTGTATTTCTTGCATTCATATGAAATATTTAATAATGCTACTAACAAGTAACAAGTTGAGCATATCAGTTCTAAATCAAAAAAAAAAAAGGAAAAAAGTTAGTTTCATTGAGTTATTCTTTTCTTCTTGAAAGAAATTAGTATAGCCCTTGAAAAATTAATCTAGTTATAAATAAAAGAAGGGAAAATATATATAAATATATAATTACAGTGAGGATAAAGTTACTTCAAAAAAGTTCTTGATAAATGCATAGCTATTAGGTTGATTTGTAATGCTTCGATCTTGTTAAGCAATAGATTTCAAGTGATTTTTCTGAATAAAATATCTAATTCAAGATGATAGGAACATCTTTTTTTTTTGACATTATGTTATTGAGCATCTTATTTTTTACAATTAACTCAGTTGTCATAATATGTGAAATAGAGTAAGCATTTAGAGGAATGAGATATGATATATATATGGTTATTATATAATATACTAGTTCGATTACCGTGCAACTCGCCCCGATGATCATCGCCCAAGTCCACACCACTTATATAATTCTATTTCTCAAAATCGAATATTAACTCTTACACATTAATATATTCCAAAATTCCGAATCGAAAAGACCGTCTGAATTTCTATATTTATATAATGTGTTCTATTTTATTAGAAATTATTTATAAATATGCTACCGTGTTCTTGTATTTATATAAATCGAACATTTTAATATACTTTTTGATTTGTGAGTGAATCAAATTGTTAAATATGTGTGTTTAAAACTAAAAGCATCAAATTTATTCAATTTTTTAAAATTTAAAATTTAATTCTTGATCCGGTGTAATAAAAAATTGCATTCGATTAACTCAAATTTAGAATTATCATAAAAATTAAATTTTAATTTATAATTAACGTCGAATTTAAATTTTAATGTAAAATAGTTAAATAGAATCTATTTTGAACAAAGTTGATATAACTGTGTGTTTTATGAGATTTTTAACAATGATCTATATTCGTCATAGACTTGAATTTATGTATGCTATGCGAATGCTATTTTTATAGAGATTATAACGTGTTCTTATTTGAGATGTTTTTTTTAACAAATTGATCGATAACCATTATATATGAGGGAATAATTTTTTTATGATGTAGGGATAATTTAATAGATGTTGATCATAACCGGTTAGTTTTTTATTTAAGTATATTTTAACAAATTAATCATAATCATTCGTGTTAGAAAATATTATTTATATTTAAATAGATTTCGCATCCCTGTTAATTTTTATTTGAGATATTTTAACAATTCAATCATAATCATTCATAGGAATATCGATTTGATTCTTTCTTTGATTCGTCTGTATGGGCGGGATTGCCTATACGTTTTATATATGTAGTATAGATATATATATATAATATATATAAAAGAAACAAAGCTACATCACACCTTACATTATATGTCGTGTTGAGAATGACTTCGTATACATAAATGGAAATAGCAATATAAAGTTCTTACATTCTACATTCGCCTTATTAGTAAGGTTGCACAAGGACCGGAAGTGTTGATAAGTAAAATATATCCATCTATATAGATAAGCGGAAAAACATATAAGACTATATATCATAATGCCTCGTATTGTGGGTATTTTTTTTACTTTTATTTTTTTTACTTTTTTAAATGTGGATAGACTGCAACTCTCTAATGCTCAAAGGTCACTGTGGAAGTTTATTTTTTCCTTCTTATGAGTGTTGTGTTTGGTTCATCGCATTTAAAATTATTTTTGAAAAAATTTGAATAAAAAGTAAGATTTTTATGACGTTGTTTGGGTGGAATTGTTTTTATTTTAACAATTATAAGGAAAACAAGTGTTTTTAGTTTTCCGCCTCAAAAGCGATGCGAAACAAAAACCGAACCCGAAGCAGTTGGGGTGTTGGAGCTGTGCAGTCGGCGAGGTGGGCACACGAGTCTATGAGGCACACTCCACCTTTGTGAGACCACGAGATGAGAGGTCACTCGTCCGTCTTTTAATATAATATTACTATATATATATACTAGATATATATATATATAAAAATAGTATTCTTATTTTTAAATATAACATATATTGTATTATATAATATTTTATGTTATAAAATATTATTTCATAAATATCTAGGTAATTTATTTTATAGTATTTTAAATACTATACGTATTGATATATATTATATTATATACTTATTATTACGATAATATATTTTAAATAATTTTATTTATAAATATAAACTATAATTCTATATATATAAATATGATCATAATTATATATTAATAATTAAAATATATTAGAATGCATATACTACTATATATCTAAGAGTTAGGCTCGTGGTATGCTATCGTCGTAGCACGGGAGGGCCTCCGTGGGTACCAAGTCTCTTCGTTAATGATACGGCTTCATCCTAATCGACCGCATCCGACTCCCGTTAGACTTGATCTACAAGCTATTAAACAGATATTTGAAAATAAATTTCATTAATTTTTCGCATTATTTAGCAATCAACGTAGTAGTTTTCAAAAATGGAAAAAACCCCCCCCCGACCTAAATAACTAAAAATTCATAAAGAATGATGACTAAAAAGACTTGAATTTAACGATTTAGAGCCACTGAAACTTACTCTAAATAGTGGAAAAGGACTTTTCTATAAAAATTGGATCACCATTTGGATGATTGTTTCTACACCCGTTAAATTCCACAAATCGCATCGACATCTATCATATAAAATTATCATTTGGACCTTTTGATCACGTAGCCAAATAATCGTTGGAAAAAATTATAAAATTAGTTATTCAGAATACTTTATAATAGTGTACTTAAGATCTACACGAAACCCCTGATTTGATCGATTTGGAGCCCAACATAATGAAACAACTTTGGATAGCCACAGAGACCTTCGTTGCTACCAGCTTAACCCTCTCTCTCTCTCTCTCTCTCTCTCTCTCCTATATATGTATATATATGATTAATCTAAACAATCGTATAAAATATTTTTTTTTTTCTACAAATCAAACAGTAGAGGAAGTAAAAAAAAATTTTTAAAATTTTTTTTTTCAGCAAATATTTTATTCTTATAGTTTTAGGTGGAACGAAGCAATTAATGAAAAAGGAGCTTTCATGCATTTATTGGACAGTGACCCACTTTTGAACATTTAGCAAACAATTAAGCTCCCACTCAAAGGAAAAATTCTAGAATGCAACGGGTATATTAGTGACGTGGCGTAACAAACCAATCAAATTAATCTTTTTAAAAATATATGTCCCATCATGATTGTAAAAAAATATTTTTATTGTACTTTTGTTTGAAATGAAGGAATGTGATTGGCTTGTTATTGATGACGTGGTGCAAGTGTGACAGTGTAGAATTCCTCCACTCAAAGGAGGTTTCATCATTAAGTTTCAATGGAATTGTACGACTTAATGTTTAATCATTAAGTTTCAATGGAATTGTACGACTTAATGTTTAATCATTAAGTTTCAATAGAATTGTACGACTTAATGTATGGGACTACTGTAGCCCGTAATTTTGGTTGTTTTGTTTCAAAAAATGTTATTCCCATGTAAAGATACTATATATTTTCTCTTTAAAATTTCTGATTCTGTAAGCAGAAGCATAGTTAGAATCAAAACTTGTGTTTGTGCCAACCTTTCTTTACGGTTTCGACGATCACATAAGCAACGTTAGAATCAAATTTGTGTTTGTACTTTGTACCGACCCTTATTTACGGTTTCGACGATCAATGCAAAGAGTAAATGTCCTTGCAACACCAAGGATGGTGTAGTTATATTTCATTAATTTAGTCACTCTCAACATCATTAATAAAAGATATTGGACATAGCTATATAATGACACCACGTACGGGAAGGGGCACAGTGTGGGGTATCATTGTAGTAGCCCAGGATACTCGTCAATTACTTGGATTTAGTTCCGGACACTAATAAATAAAACATTAAAAAGAGGCTTTTGCGGTGGGTGTTTGGTATCGGAGGATCTAGTAAAAAGGAAAATGTTCATCACGCGAAGGACTTAAAAAAAAGGTATAATACAAGAAGGAGATGAAATATTTTGAAGATTTTTTTTTTGAAAGGATAAGGATGCTTTTTATGGGTAGGTGGCGATTAAACAAAGTGTTTTGCAGAGAAGAAAACGAGGTGTGCTGGGTTTGAGTATGCATGGACTAGCATGCAAATATGCGATGGCTTGGTAAAGCTTATGTAGAAGTACTAGTTTCTTTACCAAATTAGACCTATGGATATCTGATCTGAATATATACATTAAGCCACCGTTTGGTTCGGAGTTAAGTAAAAACTTATTATTTCAGGGATAAAGTTAAGATCATAATTAAGGTGGAGTTCAAATAATTTTGTGTTTAGTTGAGAATTGAATTTAATTCAGATATTAATAGAATAGTATTTGGTTGGAATAAGTGAAATAAGAAGGATAGCGAGTAAAATAATATTTTATTTGATTGGAGTAGTGGGGTGGGATGAGATTAGCTAACCCCACCTCCCAAATTGAATATTTGGAGATAACTTCGGAATTAAGGGATTATTCCATCCTTTAACCCCGAACCAAACGAGTGCTAAAGGATAAATACCGTGTTTGGTGAGTCAGCTTTTGCAACACAACACTCATGATCGTACTTTGATTGAATCAAGCAACACATGGCTAGGAGTATCGAATAAACAGTTGCAAGATAGCAAAGCTTTTTTTTTGTTTTTTGTTTTTTGTTTTTCTGTTTTTGGTTCTTTCCCCCAGGATCCTCATGTTTCCTTGAGTTGTCCAAAGTAGGCCACTGGCATAGGCTAATAGAGCCAGCAGATAACACAGTTAGCACGGCAACCACACCCGCTTTAAACACGAGGTCTACGCTACGCTTTCTTACAGGTCTATAAAAATGGGGACCACATCAAATAGGCAAACTAATAACAATAATAATATAATATTAAAATTAGAGAGAGAGAGAGAGGAAATTGCATTGTATAATCGTGCTGGTATAAATAAATAAATTTAATTAGCCTCACAAAAGACCTATGGGAATGTAATTTGGTTCATTCCAGGGTACGGTAATAAAAGATAGTGGTGGTTCTAAGAAAGTGGAACCAACCCTATTGATGAGGACACGGAGTGGCCCTATAAGCAACCTAAAATTTCAGTCAGACCACGCTGACAAGTGGACAAAAAGGACAAAAGCCTGTTTTTAAGAGCTCTGACTTTACTTTCATTGCAGCAGAGCTCGAACATTCCACAAGGACCAGTACCCGTGGTTTCGCAAGATGCCACCGTGAAAAGGATACGAAAGAAAACGGCGGATCTATTGGATTGATTAGTAAAAACTAGTTTTTCGCCCTTCTTTTTTGGGGAGGGGTGGAAATTGCACAAATGACGTTCGAACACTTCACAACCTACAGGCTAACCACTCTCAGAAACAATATTTGCCTTCATAATTCCAACCAGAGCCCTAACCACTTTTTCGGAGGAAGTTAATACCTGCATATGCTGGGCCCCTGCCGTGTATGGTCCTGCATCCCATTTGGCAAATCCCCAGTTACCTACGCAACTTACATTGGAACAAAGAGTGACCGGAAACAGTAAAACGGAGAGAGAAAACAAGCTAAGCAGATATAACATTTCTTGCCGTAAGAAACAGAGTCGACCCATTGATCCTTTCTTTACACGTCGCGTTTAAATTTATTGTGATATATACATATTAGACTCTGGTAACTTCATTCTTCCAGCGTCCTCTTCTTTGCGCTGCTAATGTGATAGGTCCTAAGATAGCTTTGAAGCCTCAGAACTATCATAGGAGATATCTGCCACCATGTCACTCAAAAGCATGATAACAGAATCCTTCTATATACCATAAAAGCCCACGACTTGAAGAAAACGAGGGAGGGCAAAAAAGAAGAAAAAAAACTAACTGTACAAAACCCCATATGAATATCGCGAGTTTCCCATTACCCTCCGAAATTCGCAACCTACAATTTACTCTAATGCCGTAAGAGTAAAGTGACGGATGAAGTGATGTAATCTTGTAGTTTAAAGAGGCAACGTGTAAGTTCCGAAATTCTAGGGGGGGGGGGGCAACAAAAAAACTGCGATATCTACAGGAGGTTTTTCTGCAATTTAGCCAGTGGAAGATTACAGATTTACCGCAACCCCTTGCAGCAGATGGGGATGGCCAGCACCGAGCTGCTCAGCCTCCAGAGAGCAGCTATCGCTCCCCATTACTTTATCAGGCAGCGATTTCTCACTTAAGGCACGGCAGCGAAGATAGAAGTATGAGAGCCTTGCGATGGCTGCTTGTCCTGCAAATTGCACTTTATATACTACACTTAGCTCTGCCCATATGCTGTTACCCACATTGTGCATCCCTGAATCACCATCATTATAACCTTCCAGATCAGATTTTGTTACCACCACAAATGTGCTCTCATCGAAGGCCACAAAGTTTCGAGCACTCAGTAGCACTGATGATTTTAGAACTGGATAGTTTAAGGAGGCAGGTATTCTCGCTTTCTTAACTCTCAGATGGTAGTATTGTTGGACGGCCTGCAAACCATGAGCTGATGATTAATGCAAAGTTCATTTATATTTCCAGTCAGTGATGCACAAAAGGAAAAGATAAACAGAATAATGTTGCAGGTGATGCTATAGCTAGGCTCGTATTTGCAATAGAGAATGCATGTTCTTACTGTGTATTGACTCTAGCAAGGAGGAAAATAGCAGCCCATGGTAATAAAGTCCGGTAGGTAAACGTGCTAAAAAAGACCATGATTTGCTTACACAATTTAGTGATTCGTAGTAGCATGTACAGTTCAGAAAGGTTACGCTACAGAGTAGGGAAACTATTGTTATATGTTTACCTTGCAGATGGCATAAAAAGCCACCATCAATAGCATTCATTCATACTGTAGAAAAGTTGGAGGTATATTGATCTGCTAAGAACGACTTATGCTTTGTATCGTATCATAGAGATCATAATCTGTTACCTGCCGCTGTGCAGAAGCTAAAAGAACTCTCGGCCTGTTCAATCTGACATACTCATATGCTGATGCAGGTGTCATTTCCTTATATTGCACCTAGAAGATGATTATCATTTGTTAAAAATTCTTTTGATCGCAAATATAAAGTAACTGATCAGTAAAAGGCTTCGTTTCAAACTAACCAAGTAACACAGAACGATTGTGGTGCTGCGCCCTCGACCAGCTTTGCAGTGAACATATGTTGTTTTCCCACAAGAAGCATTCTCTTCACACCGTTAAAAAAAAAAAAAAAAAAAAAAAAAAAAAAAAAAAAAAAAAAAAGAGGAGGAAAAATATTAGCTTTTAATTAAGTTAGAGGAATAAAAGAGAGGGCAACACAACAATAAATTTTTATAAAGTATTCAACAACAAGAACATGTNTATAAAGTAACTGATCAGTAAAAGGCTTCGTTTCAAACTAACCAAGTAACACAGAACGATTGTGGTGCTGCGCCCTCGACCAGCTTTGCAGTGAAACTACTGTAGTACACTGTATGCAGTAGATTTTTTTTTTTGAAAAAAAAAAAAAAAAAAAAAAAAAAAAAAAAAAAAAAAAAAAAAGGAGGAGGAAAAATATTAGCTTTTAATTAAGTTAGAGGAATAAAAGAGAGGGCAACACAACAATAAATTTTTATAAAGTATTCAACAACAAGAACATGTGTTCAACTTCCCATTTTGAGGTGAGAAAAATAAAGGCAGAATAATAGCTTTTGTGGCGCACTACGTACAAAAAGGGAAAGAAAGTATATAAGGCAATAGATAAATAAAAGATTAACATGTACCACACACATGGTAGTACTACAGTAGCATCAACCTGCTGGACAAGAGCAACATAATATTGTTGCAACTTGCAAGTACCAAAGATAATATAAAAGAAAAAAAAATGTAAGTGCAACAGCAAACAACTTTTATGTCTGCACAACTTGCAAATAAATTTTGAAGAAGATCCCACTGATACAATGATTCGTTTTAACTTTTAAACTTTTCAAGTACATCTTTTAAAGTCACAACAGAGTCTAAAGTCAAAAAATGTAGTGCACAAAATTACATAGAATATCATTATAGACAGAGAAGGCAATGCCTACCATGAATGAAGTCTACAGCTTTGCATATATCTCCAAGTGACGGTGCAAAAAGGTAATCTCTTGTTGGTATCACCAAGTGTTCAATCCCATGAGCCTATAATAAAAGAGGACATTAGTTCATAATCAAGATGCGCAAATTTAACATCAAATAGTAATGGAAGTAAGAATTTTTTTAATGGCAACTACAATCCAGGCTTGACCTTGGAAACTGAAAAAAGGAAGGCTATGTGAAGAAGCAGATTTTGTTACTGAAAAGCAGATAGATTGACCGTGTAACCGTCCACTTAGCAAGCTAACCAAGCTTAATATGCCAACTCTTTCAGTAACAAAAACTGGACTGTTTTCAGCAACAAAGCATAGAGCTACAACAGGAGGCGAAAAGAAAAAACAAATAGAATTCAACAGCTAAAGAAACATAACATGCCAGCTTGTGCTATTAAAGCTCTTCACAACTCATAACATGCAAATCAAAATCTTTGCTTTCTAACTCTGATGAACCATCCTCTTACTCTGTATCATATTTTCCTTGTTGAATATACAATAGCCAAATCGTTGTTTTTAGAAAATTGAAAGGCTAAAACAACAAGAAGAACAAACTAAGATCAAATACTCACAAGGTACAATGATGAAGGCACCAGTGTCTCATACGGTTCATTCAATGTAATAACACCATGAACACCAAGTTGCTTCAAGAGAGGTACATCATTAGGGAATGGAACAGCACCTAGCAATAAGAACTGATACACCATATCTTAGATGCAAATAGTATACCATTGAAGTAACAAAAGGATCTCATACATGTCATAAAGGCAGTTAAAATTTAGCATTATTAACCATACGCACTTCAAATAACAAACTAAGTACTTATTCGACAGATGATCACAGTTACAACTATCCACCAAATAAAATAGCAACAAAGCAACATAGGGCAATTTGATCTTATCACACGCCATTCCGCATCCCATGACTTTCATCAACAGTTAACATTGACCCTTAGCAGCCTAATTTTGCTTGTTTCCATTCGTGAATTTTATACAAAATCGACAGCATAGGATGCGCAAGAAATCTAATATTGCTAGTGCTTACAACATATGAATGATACGAACAACTAATTACATAAATCGCAACTGTTGGAACATAAACCCTAATATATAATCGAAAAAAGGAAGAAGAAAAGGATCACACACCAACCTCATCAACGGGATCCCACCAATGAAACTCCGATTGGATCTTGTTCCGAAGAACATTATATACAAGCGTCGGGTAGAAGAGCACCCGCGCCCCGACCCCGACCACCGCCCTCTTCGCGCTCAGCAACGCGATCTTCGAAACCCTAGGCGATTCCTCTTCTTCTCCGCCTCCCGAAGCACCATCGTGCCCTAATTCCTCGATATACATACCTAATCTACAAATCGATCGATTCACCACCTGAATTTCACAAGAACTTCGAATCAAATCGCGCAAATTCTCCGCAAATCTATGTTCCCACGTCAGGGATCGAGATGAGATCGACGAATTTGGGGGGAGGATTTGGGGAGATTCTGAAACCCTAGATTTAGGATCGGAGAGGGGAGAGGGAAGAGGGGAGAGGGGCTTCCACCACCTTCGCAAGCTATTCGCTCTCTAAGTGGGTTTCGGATCCACGAAGTAATGTAATCGTCGATCCACCGATCTCTTTCCTCCTTTCACGCCACCTCGATGCACCTCTCTCTCTCTCTTTCTCCTTCTCCTAACCTCTTGCGGTTTCTTATCCGTACCCGGTTTTGGATACCGAGAACGTACCCAAATAATGCAAAAGGGCGAAAAGGTAAAGTTAGACCCCCAAAAACAAAACAAAAAAGGGTAAAATAAAATGGTAGCCACGGAAACACCTTAGTTTCTTTTTCTTTTGAAACAAAAATTTGCAAGTGTTTTTCAATTTTTATTATTTTTTGAAAAAAAAAGGTAGGTATTTTTAGTAAATAAAAGTAGAAAATTTACCTAAATGGTTGATAGACTCAAATTTAACAAAAATTTCGGTTTAACTATATAAATAGAATATTATTTTGATAGCATCGAATTGTTTAGGGTTATGTATTTTTTTAGCCCATGTTAAATTCTATATACACAAAAAGATGAACATTTATGGTTTTATTTTTGTATGTTTTTTTAAAAAATAAGATAATCAAATTATAGAAATAAATCAAATTAGACTAGATAATTTAGTTTTACCTAGTTGGTACATCAAATTTAAATCGAAAGTGATTGTACGACACAATTATTAAATCTTTTATTCACGGTAGTAACCACAACTATTTAATTATCATCTAGTTTCTAATGCGTACCAAACTATTTTTTTTATTCTTTTTAGAGAATAATACATATGAAACTATTTTTGCTGAATTTTAAATTTCAATTCGTATGATTGAATCAAATCAAATTATTGATAAATCTAAGCTAACTCAATTGACCAATTTAATTAATTTCGATCTAATACGTCACTACTAGAAATTTAAGAGAGATTCAAAATTAGAAATTTGATCATTAAATGTAACTTGAAGTGGAACCTTTTGGTACATTCTGAAAATGACATAGCAACGAGGGGAGCGATCACTCGGCCAACAACTACCCTTCTGAACGACCAATCATGGTAAACAAAAAAGAGAAAATTTTCAATTTGCACACAAAAATTTAGCGCGGTTTTATTCTACCACTTTATAACTCAAAAAATTATACTTAATTATTTTATTATTTAAATTTTATTTTATTTCACAAGGCGATTTCACCGGAAAGAGTCCACGAATATATTTAGTAATGATCTGTGCACGTTAATTCCAAAAAATCTAAAGTTTGTTTTATCCTTTGTTTGGAATTGCGGGAAGATTGTATTACGTGCGGTAAGAAAGTACGTTGGAAAAATATCATATTTGTTTTCGTACGTAATATTGCGTTCTGTATATCGCGAGTCGGTTACAATATATTTTGGTCTATCGCGATGAGTCGGTTACAATATATTTTTGCGGTCTTACCGGAGAACGTAGAAGTATATTCCTATATGCTTTTTCCTCAACTCCATTTTATCTATGAGCGTTAGATATACCTCAACACCAAATTAAGACTTAGAGCAATGGATAATGTTGATGGTTTCCAATGTGCATTACTTGATGATTAAGTTTGAGATCCTTGCTCTTTTTTGTTCTTAAGGTTAAAAGGAAATTTAGAAACCCAGCAAGGTATCTGGGAATGATCAGGCAAAGAACAACTCCATTCTCCACCCCCTGTTAGAAATAGGTCAATATTGCTCCTATAGGTTATCACACGTATTAAGAGGATGCTTTACATGGCCACAGAGGCTACTAATTATGGTTTTAATTAGTGTTGAAAAGAAACTATTAAAATATTATTCTCTAGGAACTTTCGCTTTAAAAAAGAAAGAATTATTTCACATGGTATTAGAGCAAAAGATCTGGAGTTCAAATTCCACCGCAACTTCTGGTTCTAGTTGAATTGCTTCGGTTTTGGATATATATTACATATTCCACACGAAGCAAAACATAATTGAACTGCATGACTTGATCCGGTCTATAGAAACAAAAGTTGACTCAATTGTGATCAATCTTCACAAGAGATACCATAAAAATCTCTCCCTTCTCTTCCTTATTTGAGCAGAGATAATGAAGAAAAGAAAATTAAGCATCATAGTATGTTTAGTACTGCAAAGAGTTCATGGTGTTTCACATATCATGGTCACATAGTTGATCTTTCTTTCATCAAGCAAAGATACATTAACAATAAGGGCAAAGCAAGGCCTTTGGATGAGGATTAAGAAGAACAAGAAGAAACCAAATCTTAATGTCCTTTGAGCTACACTCCTATCAAAGATTAACTTTGATGATACAATATAAGAAAAGAGTTTTTTTTTTTTTCCTTCTAAAAAAGAAAAAAGAAAAAAGCAAGCATCATATAGCATCAGCCTTCTTTAATACTACTTCGGATGTTTATCGCTGCGCCGCCGCGTCGATCTCTTGATCGATTCGATCCTCTGAAGCCTAATCTGCTCCCGGAACTTGGCTATGAACTCGTCCGCTTTCTTATCCACCTCATTGTCATCAGGTTCTGCTTCTGCTTTAGCTTCAGCAACACAGTTCGGCGCTTCGTCTTCTTTACCAGAGGATTCGGCAATGATATCATCATCATCAGTTTCGCGCTCGTCACTACTGTCCGAGTCTCTGCTATCCGAATCATCGGATTCGATGACCGCTTTATCCACGAATTCACTATCCTCCTTTCTCCGATACATTGGCACCGGAACGGGGATCTCGGGACCGTCCGCCGCTTGAGTTGCTTGTGCCTCCTTTGGCCGGACCGTTCTAACTGATTTTGCGATCGAAGAAGGGATGTTGATTGAGCTTTGTGGTTTCATCAATGGCTTGGCGCTCACATCCTTTAGCTCATCTTTAAAGCTTTTTGTAGTGATTTTTCTATCGGAGGCCGGAGAGTATAAATGACCGACAAAAGGAGGCGGCGGAGGCGGCGGTGCCGGAGGGGGCGTAGACTTATAGAAGCCTCTTTTTGGAGAAGCGCTGCTGGGAGAAGTGCTCGTTGCGGACGTAGATCGAACACCTGGTGAGCGGAAGGAAGAGGTCCGGTTTAAAGGGCCCGACTCCTCCTTGGACTCGAACCTCCCCGAACGCGATCGCCATGGGATCGGAGAGGAGAGCACCGCGGCGTCCTCGTCAGGGGTTCTCGAGAAGCGGTTTCTACCCGAATCGGCCTCTCGGGCCCGCGATTTCAGGCTCCGCACGGGCAGAAGCAGCGGCTCGTCGCCGCCGCGGCCGCGGCCGCGCCCGCTCCCCGCCGATCCCGAATCCTTCGCGACCACGACCACGGGATCGTTGGGGTAGTATTGCGAGCTCCACGCCCGAACCCCAGCGTCGCCACGGTCGTCGTCGCCGTCCACGCCGTCGTCGTCGTCCCCGAAGACCGCGGAGGGACCGCGGAGGATCTGCGGCACGTAGGACTGCGCGGCGTCGTGCTTCCCCTCGGCGGCGCGGTCCTTGTCGGCGTCGGCGTTCCTGCGGCTGAAGAGGCCGTAGGAGATGGCGATGCCCACGAGGAGGAGGTGGAGGAGCTCCCATGTCCTCGTGAGGAGGGTTCCGTCGACGAACTCGGGGGCGCGGGAGGGGAGGAGGGGAAGCGCGACGACAAGCACGGCGACGAGCAGGGCTCTGTACAGGAACGTGGAGAGGATCCCGGCGCCGAGTTGCCGATGATGGATTGGGGGTTTCGTGGTGTAGAGGAGGGACTCGGGCTCCGCCATTGGAGCTAGGGGGAGAGCTGGAAACGCTTTTTTGCTTTACCTCTCTTAGGGTTTGAGGAGAGAGAGAGAGAGAGAGAGAGAGAGAGAGAGAGAGGAGGACACTTAGCGGTTAAGTAAAAGTAGAGGGAGAGAGAGAGGGAAAGGGAAAGGGAAAGGATGGGGGGGAAGAAGGTGACGAGGATGCTGTTTTTAAACTTTTTTTTTTTTTTTTTGCAAAAAATAAAAAGGGGAAGGGGTAGAGTGGTCCTTTGGTTGGTTACCGTTGGTACAATTTGCAAGAATGTCCTCGACTCTGCTCGTATTTGCAAGAGTACCCTTTTACGCATTGTAGTTCTGAAGTTACGCTACCTCATTCGTGTAATTTCTTTTTCATTTGCATATAACATTATTTTATCCTAAAAAAAAATTTATATTTTTCACCATGGAGTTTGAACCGGAAAATAAAACAGCTCGAAAATCACATTTTGTTTGTAGTAAGAGATTCCCATCCTAATGAATTATTAAGTAAATTAATGAGGAAAAAAGGGGCGCGCCAAGAATTAATGAAGGCATCAAGCTAGCTAGGCTTGGAGAATTTCCTAAAAGTAAGCAAGTACACATACATGGCATAGTAGAAGAAGAAGAATATATGTAAAGAGACACAATTAAACTAAGAAGCTCTAGGGAGGTTCTAGATTGAAGAGGAAGCTTGTGGAGGAGCATGCATGGTATAGTTGAGGTTTTGGATAAGGCCAAGGTCATCTTAGTCACACAAGATGTGGCTTGTGTGATTCTTCTTTTGCCTCTTTTGGGGTGCGTACGCTAGCTTTAGATTGGAGATCATGTGTTTAGATTGGAGACCATGTGTGGGACTGAGGTGGATAGTTCGCTGTCTTTCCCTCTCCCTCTTTAGCTTTGGATTGAGATTTTGTGGGATTGAGGTAGATAGTTCTCTCTCTCCGTCTGTTGTTATCCATTATCGTATTAAATGCAGGAGAAAACAATATACAAAATTTATCTGAATTTTAGACTACTTTGATTAAGTTATAGTTTTATACTTTTGATTTTATTATATATCCAACCTTTCAATTATTTAATTTTTTTTCAAAATTTCATCATTTGTCATTGTAGATTTCGTTAGCATACTTTATGTAACTCTCGTGACTATAAATTCGTTATGATAAGTAGTTGGCTTAAATTTTAAAGTCAAAATGCTGCTGAGTAACTCAAATCAAACAAACTAAAAGATTGGATAGTAAAATCAAAATATAAAAAAATTATATAGTCGATTCAAAATAATTCATACTTTAATTTTAGTACTGTACGTTTTAACTTAAAACGCCTTAAAGCATAATATTTTTTTATTAAATCATTATTTTGAATAATATGATATCAGAATCAGTACTAAACATCTTCAATTATGTAAAATGGTAGATAAATGTGAATTAAATTCTCCTACTACCATGCGTAATGCAGTTTAACTCCTTTTATTAGGAGGTATTCTGTTGATTTTTTTTTTTTAACTTAAGCTATTTTTGTTTCCCGACCTTACAATCAAATTTTTTTTGTTTCTGAATGTGTTTTAAATTTCTATTATTATTAGGAGGTACTATGTTGATATGTTTGGAGACTTCAAATATTTCTCATTGCAGGTAAGTTTGTTAATAAAAAAATTTATTGGTATCGAAAGCAAAAGCAGAAACAGAGCCAAACAATAGCGGTAATGATCTAGAGAGATGAATACGACAAGATGCTCTTAGATTCTCAAGCATTATTACTTCCGCGTATTAATTATTATTGAGATAAAAAAGGGTAAGGGTCTAGATTGAATTTATGCTCACCTTTTTGCTTATTAAGTGGGCTCCTACTCATACAATTGCATAAGCTTGTGCTTTTTTGAATGCTTCTTTATGTTTTTAGGGCTAATGTGAGGTGTAATATAACTATAGGTTATTTGCATACACATTCTTGCAAACATAGTGAATTGCGAAAATATTCCTGCAAAATAAAAACTTCATAAGTTATCCCTACAAAAGTCCTAAGTTATGCAGATATGTCCCTGCCGTCCTGCCGTCCAGATCTGTTAGAAAATTTTCGTTAACCACGGTTAAAATACTTAACCATGGTTAATTATAGTGTGAATTAACGTATTTACCCTTCTTCCTCTTCCTCCTCTTCCTCTTCCTTCTTTTTCGTCGCCGGCGAGGAGATGCGGCGGCGACGGCGGCGAACCCTCTTCCTTTTCCTCTTCCCTCTTCCTCTTTTTCCTTCTTCTTCCTTCTTCCTTCTTCCTCTTCCTCTTCCCTCTTCTTCGTTACCGGCGAGGGAGAAGAACCTCGTCGGGGTCGACCTCGGAAAGGCTGGCGAGTTTCTGGACGAGAAGCTCGAGGGCGTTGTTGTCGACGAGGGCAGCGACGAGGGCGTGCGCGGGGTCATCATGGTCGCCGAGGACGTCGGCGTCGGTGAGGTCGGTGAGGAAGGAGACAACGTCGATGGCGATGTCGGCGCCGAGGAGGCCAACGAGGGAGGGGACGGCGTTGAGGGCGATGAGCTCCAGGTAGAGCTCCGGTGCCCCGACGTTCTTCCCTCTTCTTCGTCGCCGGCGAACCCTACCCCGCGCCGCCGCCGCCGCCGCCGTCGTTCGCTTCGACAGTCCGAAGAGGAAGAGAAAGAGAAGGGAAAGAGGAAAACTTTTGGAGGGATATATTTGTGAGGGTAAAATGGTCATTTCACGAATCCACTGTTAAAAAATAAACGGATCACTAACGGATGTTAACCGGAGGGACATATCTGTATAACTTAGGACTTTTGCAGGGACAACTTATGGAGTTTCTGTTTTGCAGGAATATTTTCGTAATTTACTATATTTGCAGGGACGTATATGCAAATAACCCTATAACTATCATGTGGGTGTCACTAAGGTTGAACTCATATAATATTTAGGAATATCACTCTCTTTTCTTCTTTTTTTTTCGTGTTAGTAAAAGGTGTAATTCATGAAATATCATATCTACTATTAAACTTGCGGTTTTTATGGTGTTAACGCAAGGTATCTAATTAAAGCTCAAGTAAGAGACAATGGATGCACCATTTTTGGATTATATGAAGCTTTTAAAATTACTATGTGGTTTAATGGACTCGGAATATTAAATTAATTTGATAATGTATTCTTGCGTAGAAATAAAGCAATGGTATTTGTGATGTTCTTCTTCAACTCGTGTTTACCAACCCACAACAAGTTTTTTTTTTTTTTTAAAAAAAAAGGGAAGTGAATATAAAAAAGTGGATTCTACCAAGTTGGTCTACAGAGGAAAAGATTTCGAGTAAATTCATAAGACTCATTTTAGATGGTGTTAGAAAGAGTAATTATTACTTTTCTTCTAATATTTAATGTGTCACGTTTAATTAATTATTTCATAAACTTACAATTAGAAACTTGTTGTTCATATAATTGACCGAGAAAAAGAGAATCCCATGAAAAGAAATATTGACCGCATATGAGTTAAAGCAACAGGCATATGAGTTAAAGCAACATTTTGTTTGACACGTCTCCTAAGGACAGTACAAATAGATTGGTAATATAATTCATGATTATAATTTACATACTATAAATTAATAAGCCTTTTTTTTTTTTTGCAAAGTGAGATTAAGATTAAATTATTTTATTTTTGAGATATAGTTTTATTCTTAAAAGGTAGTACAGCTGTGAGGATCTTACAATGAACAAAAAGCAAGTTGTAAGTATAATAATAGATGAATATCTCTACACCGCACATACGACTACTGTCGGATAACTTATTTGAACATCCAAACAGACCAATTAATGCACTGGTTATTATACACTATTCTTGTCTAGTGTTCTCGAATCACTTGGGTTAATTAACTCGAGCTAATTGTTGTCCTCGAAAAGCATCCACTTAAAACTTAAGAAGACTGTTTGGATGCATCAATATCTTTCTCTTTTACTCTCTTTTTTAGCCCAGTTTGAGACGCTATAATAATTGATAGATAAATCGTATGATAAAATGTCCATAGCAATATAACATAAAGGATTTTTGGAATAAGATAAATCGTCTCACGGATAAAATTTATTATTATGAGAAATCACTATTGTCAAATTTCTACAGTGAGCTAGACTAACACAGTTCATAAGAATTTCGTAAGCCGTAATTATAGAAATTTCTACAGTGAACTACCAACCGTCCCTGGAGCAAGTGGCAAAGGGCTTGGTGGTTGGTACTCGAGACCCAAGTTCGAATTCTAGTTAATTCACATTTATAGCTAAGTTTTAAAAAAATAACAATAATAATTATAGAAGAACTTTTATAAGATTAAGTTAACTGAGAACACTCTAAAAGTATGAAAATATGATAAGTACACTCTAGAGATCCCAAAAAAGGAGGGAGCCATGGTGACTCAGATAACTTTACATATGGCGTTGGATCCACGCCACCAAACACACCTAGGAAACTAAAGACCTGGTTCGAGGCATATTATATTCCTCCGCATGAGGAGAAAGTTCGGAGTACGAAGGAATTTTCTATAACAAAATAGTCTAATCAGTCGTTCATCACTCTTTTAAGAATCCGACTACTCACATTAATCACATACCTGTCCCACATAGTTATTAAGCTGCACCAAAATTTGCTGGGAGAGTCTCACTGACATGCATTATGACGTAAACATGGCGTCACCAAAAATAGAAGTCGGCACCGAACCCCGGAGTTTTCCATCTTTGATATAACAAAAGTCGGCAACGATGCGTCACTATCGCAGAATCTTACTAAGATCATATAAACCAGTATTAAGCTTTGTGTGGTAATATGACGATTAAAAATATCAGGTAAAAGCCTAAAAACTTTAAAAGCACTTTCGATATTTCTTCTTTTACATTATAAAATTACGGTTGCAATTGCGACAATTATAATTTTAAATCATTGAAGAAGGAAAATTTATATGCATTTTTAAACTTTTTGAATCTTTCATAGTCTACAAAGCTAGGCCTTACTATTGTGATTCTTGATAATTCTACTTTGTTTCCGAAGGGGTTTTTTTGTCCTTTTTTCCTATCTCAGAATTAGCCTATTTGGTTTAACTTGCATGTTTTATTTGTTGGATGATCATGCCCTTGTGCTAAGTGGAATCTATAAACTCATTGTTTCAAAATATGTTCAATTTGAAGCTGAATTTGTTCGATCTGATTTGTATCAGTTTTAAATTCAAATTGCCACAACCTACAAATGCAATGTTTTGATATTGAATTTGCGAGATATTACATGATAAACAGAAAATCCTTTTTAATATAGTTAATTGTGCATACCCGAGTAAAATCATGTTAATAAATCAAAATAAATCACTTAATCATATAATTTTGTGAGCTAGTTTTGCTTTTGGGTTGTAATAATATGTTTGGGCTTTTTGCGAGTTGGGCTTTGGCCCAAGAAACCGCTATTGGGCCAAGATGTAGATAATAATTTATTAATATTTGACTCTTGGTTTTCAAAACGAAAATAAACGGCAAATTCGAATCTTACCCTCCTAGATTTAAAATCCTAGCAATAGAAATGTAGGTAAAATGAAATAACCAAAATGATTTTATTTGTTCCTATAAGAAGGTGTCCTGTAATTAATTTACTGAGAACTGAAATATTAGTTTTATCACTAACCACGACGAAACTGAAATGTTACGCACAACTGATTAGCCATGATAATTCTATAGAAGATGATTACGGGTCTTATTAATAAATAAATTATTTCTTAAAAACATTAAGCTTGTGGATGAAGTGTAGATCTTCTCATAATTGATTAATTGTCGTTGTCAATAAAAGATTTATACAATCGCTGGACTTTTGTAATGGTAGAATTATGATCACGTCAATCCAAACACCCCAAGCTTTCGGCGAGTAATTGCTTACGATTAACTCCCCTTTTTCTTTAGAAACTTAGACTAGCAAAAGTCATTTAAAAAGTATGACTCCACTGCAGAAAAAAGCATGCGAAAATTGATACTACTGGCTCTTTTTCTTGACTTTTTTTCTCCGCTATTTTGCGTAGAAGGCACTCTGATCTGATACTTGAAAAGCCGCCAGATGACTTTTTATTCTTAGAACTTGTTTGGCCTTATTTTTACTTAATTATAATATTACTATATCAATATTTTTAGCAAAGTACTTATAAATAAAAATAATTTGTATTTGTAGTATAAAAATAAAAATAAGACACTTGAGTAAATATATATATATATTTTTTTAGAGAGATGACACTTGAGTAAAATTACTATACTTAATACTAGAGCCAAGCATTGGTGCATGTAGGGGTGGCAATTCAGCTTGTTGTTTGTGAGCCAGCTCTTGTTCGGCTCGAAATAAACTCGAGATCGAATCACAGTGAACACGAACAAGGGTTAACTCGCTCGTGTTCGGCTTGATATCAGCTTGAATACATATATTTTATATTTATATATATATATATAAATAAATCATTATATATATAAAATAAATTTTTATTATTTGATTTTTAACTTAACCTAAATATAAAGCTTAACTCAATTATAAAAAGGTCATTTATATGTATAGTTTTAACTATTAGATCAAAATCAAATAAATAAAATCTCATAAATTTATCTTCTACATGTATCCTTCATAATTCTTTTAACTTATTGTTCATGAATCAGCTTGTGTTCAGTTCGTTAATAAACGAGCCGAATACGAGTTGAATTTTTCGACTCGATATTTTAACATGTCAGCTCGTCTCAGCTCACTCATGTTCAGCTCGTGGACACCCCTGGGTGCCAGAGAGATAAGTTTATGCAAAAGGAGGCTCTTTATTTGTTTCGTTAGAATAAGCAATCGCGGACGTGTAGTGCTTTAAGATCCGTCAAAAGGGTTGGTCTACATACACAGTGTGTTCGTGCACAGCGCTTTGCTGTTATGGATACTTGGAAAATTTTTAATTACACTCTTGTCCCCTCTATTGAAACCACTTTTGCAAAGGAGAAATTATTATTTTCTCTACCTAGTCCACCATAAATTCCATTATTAGAAATTGCGTTTGTCAAAAGTGCTTTTCCAACACAGAGAATACTGAGCGTGCCCTTTCGTGCGCAAATAGAGTTTCTAGAATAATGTTATGCTCACCGGCCCCTATTTATTCAAAAAAAAAAATAAATAAAAAAAGGATAGGATGCTATCTGTTTCGTTTATTATTTTAAAAATAAATTTACTTGGAAATGTGAATTAATTATGATTCGAATTTGGGATCTTCGCTATTAACCATCAAGTCCTTGGCCACTTACGTTTGGGACGATCAGTTTATTTATTCAAAAGTTAAATCCACAAACGTATGACATCGATCAATAAATTTATTAATTTTGAGACCTTTGGATTAGTGATCACTAGTCAAATAATGTCAAAAAATTATAAAATTTAGTTTTCAAATACTTTTAATAGTGTGGATCAAATTTAACGGAGCCGATCGTTGATTTGAAAGTCGTATCATTAAAAACAACTTGATAGTACGGAGTTCTTCATGTATCCGATAATATAGCAGTCCAGCTCTATATACATGTATATATCCTCACTCACGGGATGTACAACTAAGATTTTGAATTTTGTGACGAGTAAGAATCATTTCTATTCTCTAAACAAGATCATAAATTATAATAATTATTTAATTAATCAATCTTAATGTGTTTTTTTTGCACCAATTTTTATAATCTCAAACCTCTGAATTCTAATTAAGAAAAGTCACCCTCGTTTTAAAACATCTAAAAAAAATTACCCAATAAACATAACACAAACGAACAGAAAATTAAACTTTGGTCCTCACTGTTACTTTGAATAGCGACACCGGCATACGGACTTTTCGTAGACGCCCGATTGGTCAATCCGAATCAACCTAATCCGACCCGACCCGACTCGACCCGACAAGACAACTATGGTTGTCCCTCAGTGGGCACTACTGAGTGTGCCTTCACAACTAGCCTTGTCACACTATCATTTTCCCCTCCCACGTGGGTCTCGCTAATTAAACAGTAAAAATAGGAGATTAAATTAAGATACTGCTATAAATATTAAAAAAAAAGCCAAACACAAATATAAAAAGATTAAAAAGGTGCCCATTATTCAAAGCCAAGTTCCCGGCTTTTGCTCCCCGAGTTATGGTACGTGGTCCGCGTGGGTCCAAAAACTAATAATTACTACAACGATGTTTTGTGTAGGCCTATACTTAGTAGCTATTGACCTAATTAAGAAGCTGGGGAAAATAACGTGACTAGCCTGTACTAATTAATTAATGGTGATTAATTGATTAATTAAACAAACTAAGTGTGTATAATTATGCATAATCGTGAAAGGTTACGACAGCTAATGATGACCTAAAATGAGTGGCAATGGGAAATATTAATGGATTAGTAGTAAGATCCCCTACGTGCACACCAATCACAGCACCAAAAGGGTCGGAGCACGTGTTTTGAAAAGAAATAAGCAACATAATCGCAGAGTATACTGGATCTTACCAGCTCCATGATCACATGCCGACTAAACTGCACTGTTGGTTTTCAATGTGATGTTTTGATTGTCTGTCGAACATTAATTTATCATAATTTTTAGTTCAAACTGTTCAGGTAATTGCAATCGATAAAATAACTTCTGACTATCGATATACATAATATTTATATAAAAGTGTGAAATAACTTCTGACTATCTATATTCATAATATTTATGTATACACCAAGAAGTTGTCTGTTTGTATATTCAACTCTGCAATACCTAAGTTTCAAATACCGATATACGTTTATATGGATATAAATTAAGTTCAAAAAATGCAAATTTAGTGGCTTTAATCGGGCACTTTTTCTTCTTACATTCCCGTGTTAGTCAATTTCTCTTTTGTCTTTACCATCCAAATCTATGAATAATTTCTCTATGTATTAAGATCCAAATCTAAACGGGAACAACAACTCTTACGCTTATTATTATTTTTCCTTGCATGTAACTGCACATCTAGTACTTTCTCAAATGCAGCTTTTACAAGGGGATAAAAAAAAAAAAAAAAGAATCTTATCTTAGTAGAATAATCTTCAAACTCATAAAACTGACTTTAATTTTTTTTTTTTTTCTAAAAAGGAAAAATGAGAATGCAGGTATGGATAATTTGGATATAAACTCAGGATATCACAAACGTAACTAACTATCTGGAAAGAATTAATGACGCAGATTTTAATCAACAAGCAGTAGAAGTTTCGAGGAATTTGCCATCAAAAAAAGAAAGGCTAACTAAGTCTCCTCCTCTCATCATCATCATACATCATCAATGCATTCCCACCGCTAATTCGTCACAAGCAAACACCCATCCATCTCCCAATCCTCTTCTCGCATCACGTATCGACAACACCAGTATCCAACAATATCCACTTCTTTTTTCTTTTTTCTTTCCTTTTTTTTTTTAAAAAAAAAAGAAGCACTCTCTCTCCCTCTCCTCGCCCTACGTACCTAACAGTTTCTTCTTCTTCTTCTTCTTAGTCTTTTTTTTTTTCTGAAATAAATTAAAAAATAGGATGTGTATTAGACTGGTGGTCTTCAAGATCTCTGCGGCGGTGCGTCGAGGAAGGAGGGGCGGAGCGCGACGGGGGCCCAGGGCGCCGCGGGGGCGATCGGGACGGGGCGGCGGAGGTGGAGGAGGTGCTGCGGTTGATCGGACGGAGGCGGCGGAGGAACCGCAGGGGCGGCGGAGGCGGAATTCGATACGCGTTCGCAGGAGGGGCACATGGTGAGGGTGGTGGGAGGAGTGGCGTGCATGTAGAATTGAGGGGAGAGTTTTAGGGCTCGGAGCTCCTGCACCTCCTTCTGCAGCCTTCGATTCTCTTCGGTGAGGCTCTCGCAGCACCGCTTCAGGAACTCGCAATCCACCTCCGTTTGCTTCAGCTTCGTCCTGATTTTTCAGTACAGCCCCTCACCGTCGTTAGCATGCGGTTTCGATCGAGAAACCAAAAAATGGTGATCAGAGAAGGTACTAAAAAGCGTGCTACATACCTCGCTCTGCGGTTCTGGAACCACACTTCGACTTGTCGCGGCCGCAGATTCAGCTGCTTCGCCAGCGCCAGCTTCTGCTTCTGAGATCGAGATCGAGATCAGTATCGGGTTATTTCCCCGAGAGAAAAAGGAAATAGTAAAACAGAGAGATCGTCGAGAGAAGGGGGCCGGAGAATCGAACGTACGGGATTGAGGGTGTTGTGAGCTTTGAAGGTCTCCTCGAGAATCGCCGATTGGTCTTTGGAGAGGCGGAGCTTCTTGCGGGAGCCGTCGCCCCCGTCCTCCTCGTCGCTGATGCCGCGGGAGCTCGCGCGCTCCATGTCGTGCTCCTCGCCTCCGCCGCTCGTCGCGGGCTCGCGCTCGCGCTCGCGCTCGCCGCGCTTGCCCCCGCTGAGGCTCGACAGCGTGCTGTTCGGGGACGACGCCCCGGCCTCCTCCTCGCTCTCCCTCTCGGCCGCGGGCGCCCGGTTCACGTCGATCCCCCTCAGCAGCGGCATCTCGGCCGATCTCCTCTCTACAATCAGGTGCGAATCACAAATCTGAATCCACACTCCCACTCACGTAGATCCTTAGATCTACCACTCGATCTCGAGGCTTCGACTCAAAAAAATTACCTGAGGACGACGCCATTAGATCGCTCCACTGGGGCTTCAGAAGAAACGGGAGAGTCGACGGAGACGCGGACGAAGACGACGCGAGGTTCAGCTTCAGAGGCACCCGATCCACCGCCGCCGCCGCCGCCCGGGAGCTCAAGCTTAGGCTGAGCCCCAGATCCTCCTTTTCCACCATCATCGCGCACCCTCCTTTCTCCTTTCTCCTCCTCCCTTTTCTAGGGTTAGGGCTAGGATCGCGGTCGCAGAGGAATGGATAAAAGGGAAAAAGAGGAAGCGGTGAGGAAACGGTTTGGAGAGGAAAGGAGATTGGGCGAGGGGGTTTATAAAGACAACGTGTATTATGCGGACCCCATTTTCCTAACCCAAACCCCCTAACCCGGGCTTCCGGTTTACGAAATTTAACCAAACCGGCTTCGGCGTGGTCGGCTCAGATCGGCTGGGGCTGGGGCCACATGATTGCAATACATGTCAATCATTTGCCCTGTAGCCGGGGCAATTATTTGGGATGATGATGATGTCGATGTGAGAAGCGTGACACAGCATGCCATGTGGGGCGTGGGGACCACACAGGCCCACCCCGACTCCTCAATTCATTTCATGCGTTGTTCTCTCCTTCCCACATCATTGTGTCCCGGAGTGAACTGGCATGCGTCCATCACACCTCGTACTAGAGCAACTTCCTTTTGAGAGGGTCCCTTCATTATTTAGGAGAAAATCATTTCTCAACTCTTATAAATTTACTAAATTCTTTGTTTCGTTTTTATTTTAAATATTATTTATTTCTTTTCTTCTTTTATATATATATCACTATTTTGAAGATTTATTGCAATTTTTTTTTGAAAAGAACGTATTTGATCACGGATATTTTTTAGATATAAGTATAAAAATTGTGAGCTTTATAAAAGAGTATATGGACATTTGTCTGCTCTTTCAAATAAGAAGGAAAGTAATGCATGCTATACCTATATATATATATGTTAATTGGAAGGTCTCTTAAAATCAACTTTCTTGTACAATGCAATTTTCGTTATGACTGCTATATAAAAAATCAATTTTTTTTTATGCAATAATCATTTTAATCCTATTTTACACATGCATGCACTAAAACAAATATATATATATATATATATATAGAGAGAGAGAGAGAGAGAGAGAGAGAGAGAGAGAGAGAGGGAGGCTACTATGTTATCGGAAGCACGGAGCCTTCCATGCTTCCACTTTGTTTTCGATGTTCGGACTTTCGAATCGTCGATCGGCTCCGTTAGACTTGATCTAGAGTATTTGANGTTCGGACTTTCGAATCGACGATCGGCTCCGTTAGAGTTGACCTAGAGTATTTGAAGTATCTAGAAAATAAATTTTGCGATTTTTCGATATCATTTGCCCAGTGATCGAAGGGGCTCAAAATCAATAATTTTAATGGCCGTGGTGAGCCGGTTGCAAGTTTAACGGTGTAGAAATATCCAAATCACATGAAATTTTGATAGAAAATTCTTTATACCATATAAAACAAGATCAATAACTTTGATCTAAAATTTTAATATCATATCATCATATTTTATAAGATTTTTATTTTCAGCCGTTGATTTTGAGCCACCTCGATCACTTGGCAAATAATATCGAAAAATCGTTAAATTTATTTTCTAGATACTTCAAATACTCTAGATCAAGTCTAACAGAACCGATTATCGATTCGAAAGTTCGAACATCGAAAACAAAGTAAAAATACGGAGCGCTTCGTACTTCCAACGCATCCTAGCCGCACTCTATTGGATTTGAAATCCGGGACGCATCAATGCACGTGAAGACACTGGGGTACAGAAAGTGAAAGGGTGACCGCGAGAGTAAATAATGCCATCATCATTATTATTATCATTATTATTATTATTGTTATTATTATTTGCTTTCCGAGCAAGTGCTGGGTCGATCATTATTATTATCTTACTCCCTGATGTGTAAGACCATCATTATTAGTAAACCGGACCGGCCCAGCAAGCCAGGTTAAGCCGAGCGGAGCCGGGCGAAAGGGTGTGGGGGACAGCGGGGAGTGGGGGTTCACGTGGGGGGGCGGGCGGG